>NW_028261385.1:107447487-107669987 GCF_051295495.1 Thamnophis sirtalis | reverse complement strand
GGTTTCAAATAAATTCAGTGTAATCTTTCAAATCAGGACTTTCTCTTTACTTCAAAAGAGCACCTGTATAAACAAGATGTGATTTTCTCTTTGTCCCTTTCAGTAAGCAAAGCCAATGGCCTTGAAATAGCAGATGTAACCAAGCCTCCAGCCTCTAGAAGGCAGTGTTACTTCTTTTTCCTCTGTTTTTAGCTCCCTCTTTAAGCTCTGAGTTTGAGAAAAGGAAAAAAAATGTTTAAAATGCTTAGCAATTCCGATCCAGCCGAGCATTCAGAAGGAAGAGATTCTTAGTCCACAAATACAAATAATGGAGAAAAATAAAGGAAGAAGGGAAAAAAAGACCAGTCCAATTTAAAGTAAAAGCCATTTGTAAAAGTTCCTCCATAAAAAAGAAACACAATTAAAGAAAAAAGGATAACACAATAGTTATAATTCAGGCTAATTCACTGCTTACTCTCTTCTATCTTCAATTTTAACTTTACTCTAAGTCTTTTGGGTGTTCTCTTCTCTAATAGTAAAATTTATCTCACCAATTTCAACACACTCTCTTCTGCTCAGCTTCTGTTCAGGGGTCTGTTCCAACCTTATGCAGCTTGAAATGGCTGCTTCTCTTGTAGCCCACAAAAAGAGCTTTCTCCTGGATCGATCAGGGACTTAGCGATGTCCCTGAGATCAGCAGGAAATGCTCTTCTCTATCACCATCTCTATGGGACGGTTTAGGTCCAAAAGGACTGTCCAGTAACAGAGATATCAACAGCAATCCTGGAGCTCCAAGACTGCATGTTGTATTATAGCGACGTCAGCCCTGCCTTTAGCTTATTCAGGCTTATTGTTACATGGAGACTAGTTCAGTTTCTTGGTTGCTATATGTGTGGCTATATTTTATATTATGTTTTGTATTATTTTTAAATGTTATAAGCAGCCCAGAGTCATTAATGCGAGATTGATAGCTATATAAATCAAATCAAATAATACATTAAATAAGTCATAGCCAAGAGATGAAAAGAGACAATAGAGGCCAGCAAATGAAATAAGATTAATTTTTTTGCCATGCTCTGATTAGGAACAAGAACAACATCTAGTTCCCTTGCTTGCTCCAGACTGAAAATCTATATTTACAATTATTGATAAAATGACAGAGAATGTGTTAGAGGGGAGAATAGCTGTATTGTGAGAATATGCATTTCTTACAACCCTAAAGAAATCTAATTAATACCCAGAAACCCGTTTTATTTTTTTTTCTAAATAACATTAGCAATAGCAATAACATTTAGGCTTATTTACCACTCCATAGCACTTTACAGCATTCTCTGGGTAGTTGACAATAAAGAAGCATTATTTGCATATAACTCCCAACAATCCAGGTCTTCATTATACCAACCTTGGAAGGATGGAAGGCTGAGTCAACCTTAAGCCCCATCAGGATCAAACTGCAACTGCCAATTGTGGGCAGAGTTTGCCTGCAATGCTGCACTTTAACCACTGTGCCACCAGGGCTCCAAAAAAGATCAGTGGCAAACAAGGCGCAAGGCATTTACCTTTATATCCCAATCTGAAATATTTGGAATCAGCTGAGCTTCTGGGAAAGGAAACGGCACAGTTGGAAAGGGTTTCATTATGGTGCATCTGATCTGTTACGGTGGGAAGGAAGGGGAGCTTCTGAAAAAGGCAAATGATAATTCTAGTTATTAAGCAAATTCATGAGTCTCATGTCTCAAATTGCCATAAGACTTTAAAGATCATGAATTATTCATAGAACCAGTTGGAAAGGAGAGGAAGCTATTTTAAAATCCCATTCCAGTCAACATCTAGCATGATGCCCCATATGTAGTACTTTTCCAAAGTACTAGGGGTTAGCAAACCTTGGATAAAGTGGTTAGATTGCATCAGGGGAAGGCGCTCCATGTCACACAGGCAGCACATTAAGAAACAGAAGTGGATCCACAAGTGAATTCAACGTATCCAGAACAAGACCAATTATTAGATTGGACCAAGCACCTATCAAAAATGCCTTTATCTTATCTGGACAGGGGATACATGGTTCTTTAGAATCATAGAGTCATAGGGCTGGAAGGGACCTTTGACATCTTCTAGTCCAATCCCCTGCCCATAGTAGGAGACCTTATATCATGCCAGACAAATGGTTGTCCAATCTTTTCTTGAAAACCTCCAGTGATGGTGCACCTGCAACTTTGGGAAGTAAACTGTTCCCAATTTCCATATATTCATGCAATCTCCATGTAGATGTAGTCCTTAAAAATTTCCTTCCTTCAGTTGTCACTAATGTAGTGGTGTTTTGTATCTTTTACACACACACACACACACACACACACACACACACACACACACCTTCTGAAAAGCAAATAATTGTGAAGTATTAATGCTTACTCAGGGTTTCAATTTCCACTGAAAGAAGATCACTGGGGATTGATGGGATTTCAGTGATAGAAGATTTATTTACATGCATACACATGCTGAGCATAAGAAGAAAGTTCACAGTATCAACATTCCAACAGATTCCTGCTACCATCCGATTTCTAGAGGATTCCCTAGTGCCACAGGATTTCCTACAGAAACAAAGCCATCTGCCTTCTTTTTCATCTCAGCTCCATCACAGATTGACATCCTACTGTGTGCTCACACCAAATTTGCCCCCTCTTCTTGATTAATAGAGAGGGTGTTGGAAAAGAAAAATAAGTTGCTTTATCATTCATCATAAGTACATTTATGAGTCACTGATACAGTTACAGCTATCAACTGCTTTTAATGGGCATTATTGAATGGAATGGACGTTGATAATTTTTTAAAATCACATCAACATCATGGGCTATAGACTTGATGGCCACCAATTTTAGGAATGGAACTTGGCATTCTTTTTAATGCTTCCAATACATATGGAAAACATTATTGTCATTCATCATATATAGACAATGCAAAAGTTTTTTTGCTATTTTTCATGTATTTTCCATGAATAAGGACAACTTAAAATGGATGATCTTTCTGAAAACATTTAAGTGTAATGCTCGGGAAATCATTACATGAGCTTTTAAACATTTTTACATAAAGCTATGAATTTTTATTTTGAAAAAATTATTTATTTCACTATGTTCTATGTTCACTATATTATTTTGAAATTCACGGTGTTCTGCTTAGAGGGGAGTGAGGGAGAGAGAGAAAGAGAGGGAGGGAGGGAGGGAGGGAGAGAGAGCGAGAGAGAGAGAGCCCTGTGCTATTATTTTTAATTGTTACATTATTTATCATGTGTTAATATTTTACACTGTCCCTATACCTAGAGTGATTATTGCCTTTTTTTGCCCAGGGCTACCACATATTTTTCAGGGATTTACATGCATTCAATGTCTATAGTACAGAGCACAAAAATGTGTGTGTTTATTTTGTACATCAGGTTGCATAAGTCCAGCTTAATATGATATTCCTGGTGTTTTGTATATATAAAGAGAAAGAGGCACTCTTGTGATCTTTTTTAAGCCTGCTGTCAAACATCAGCCATAATACTAATTACTGTTTTGAACAATATGCAGGTTATATTACACGAATGGCTATTTTATGTGTGAAATTATGTCTGAAATATTTCTGCACCTATATTGGTTTAGCAGATCAATTGATGAAGTCCCTCTGCAACTAGGGATGGGACTAAGTGCCTTTAAATTGAATTGGATCTGTCTTTTTGTAAAAATGTATGGGGTCGATAGCCAGGCTGATTTTATGCCTTTTTTTTTTTTTTGCTCTACAAAGGATTGCATTTGGGAAACATTAAATTAGAACTGAAAACCAATACTGATTTTCCAGGTGGGATTTGTGAGTAATATGTTAATATTTGCTGGCTCCTGTTTATATTTTCCATTTAGACTCATCTAAACAGAAATATTTTTTAAGAAATCATTACTTCTGAATGGTTTTTCTCTATGAAAAAAATCCTGCCTTCATTTAGTGGCTGTAAGCAGAATTATGGCGTGTCTTTTATTCTAGGCAGCCTTCACACCCTACAATAACCACAGGGTTCATAGTGCAAAACTGCTTCATTCGAGTATGTTAACCACATTTCTTGGATTGTTTTGGATCTCAATCAGGTTTTGAGCTCTTCCCCCTTAAACTGGGACCTAAAACAACAGCAGAACGTACTGTGTTCCAACCTTCTGTCTTTAATGATAAATGAGTCTAGTTCTGAAAATACAAAAAGATACAGGATTCAGCACAACACAGATGTTGCCATGGAGCCAAATGAGCTGCAACGGGAATGTACTATTTGGATTGCAAAGGAATCTAATAATTGCTTCACTAAAAAAAGCAAAAGCAAAATATTAGTAATTGACAGGGTGGGATATAGGACAGACAAAAAAAATATTCTGACTATGGAGGAACTAGCATCAATTTGGCAAAATGATTATACTTTCCAAGGGTAACAGAGCGAGAACACAAAAACTGATTTCCAGCTGCAAAAATTGTACATTCATCCTTTATACCAAAAATCCCTTTCAATGGCTTGGAGAAATAATTCCTGTTAAGATAGCAGATTTGACAGCCTATCCAAGATGCTTGAACTGGCATTGTCAGCAATGGCCTCACTCTCAGATTTCCCTCTGACTTTCTCATCCTTTCTTCGGAGAGCTTTTAACATTTTGAGTGGCAGAACTAGCTTATGTATTCCTTGCTCTGACGCATATAAAGGTTTGCATGACAATGTTGCCCAGCCACCATCTTTCAAAGAACTGAGACAAGTACAAGTGCAGCCAAAACTAAAGGCCCAGCTGAATTGCACATGTCCTTAGAAACACTATTAATGCCAATAGTACTGGAGTTTTCTCCCCACTTTAGATCTCTTGAGACAGTTTTGAATCTATTGCTTGATAGTATCCTGGACCCTTTTTTTTACAGCAGAATGCATGGAAAGAAAATAAAATGACCTACTTTCATTAATACAGACAACTGAACCAATAGAGTGAGAACTTTCTAAATAGAAAGGCAGCACATAAATTGAGTGCATGAATGAATTTAGATAAGAAAATGTCAATAGATACTAAAGAACCAAAAACAAACTCAACATTATCTGCTTATAGTATATCTGTTTAAATCAATAACACCCTATTAATTAATTACCTGTAGAATCAGCTTCTTCTCTTATGCCTTAATTATAAGGAGTAGGACTCAGATTAAAAATATACTTTAAGTCATAGTGAAAACTACTAGTGCATTTCAGTTCTATATATTACAGAAGAGTCATCCCTGTGTTACAGATTATAAGCTTTTCCACCATTTGGTTAGCAAAGTTGAACAAATTAGTCTGCAAAATATATTGCCAAATCTTTTCGTTGTGGTGCCTTGCCTACTCTCCAATTTACTTGCAAGTGAGCACAACATATTATTTCAAACAATAATAGTAGGGCTTCAGATCAGTGTGAGGATCCTCATGAGAAAAGAGAGGATAGAGTTTGTACAATTCTTTTCTTCCTCCTGTTCTCTGTTTATCTCTAATGTTTATGAAATCCTGGAGATAGATAGATGATAGATGATAGATGATAGATGATAGATGATAGATGATAGATGATAGATGATAGATGATAGATGATAGATGATAGATGATAGATGATAGATGATAGATGATAGATGATAGATGATAGATGATAGATGATAGATGATAGATGATAGATAGATAGATAGATAGATAGATAGATAGATAGATAGATGATAGATAGATAGATAGATAGATAGATAGATAGATAGATAGATAGATAGATAGATAGATAGATAGATAGATAGGCAGGCAGGCAGGCAGGCAGGCAGGCAGGCAGGCAGGCAGGCAGGCAGGCAGGCAGGCAGGCAGGCAGGCAGGCAGGCAGGCTTTAAAACCATTTTGACTTTGTGGGATTCAATGAGCATCCAAAGTAGAAAAGAAAAGACAGACAGACAAACATGCAGCCGTGTGTGTGTGTGTGTTTGTGTTTGTGTTTGTGTGTGTGTGTGTGTGTGTGTGTGTGTGTGTGTGTGTGTGTGTGTATTTTCCACCAGGGAGTCTTCTTACCCATACATCCGTATTTTCCCACTTGCTCACTATCTTCTGCTTTATTTCCTCTTTCTTCAAGCAAATTTCTCCCTAGAAGATTCTAAGGACGCAACCAATCTGCCTATGTAAAAGTACTGATATGTTTGTTTGTTTGTTTGTTTGTTTGGCTGTTTATTATCTGGATCTCAGCCAATCTGGCCAATATCTTTTATTTTGTTGACAGTTGCCGCCAGGCATTAGTTGCCTTGGCAACTAATCATCTTCATCTAGTCACTATTATAAGGCTCCTGACTTAGTGTCATTGTTAAGCTGTGCTTCTCCTCTGGTAAATTATCCTTAACTGCACCAAAACTGGTGACAATAACTTGTTTGGATGAATTCAGGTGTGTGTGTGTGTTTGTGTGTTACTTCTCCTTGTTCATGTTCAGATTGCTATCATTTATACATGTATACATCACAGTATGCATGTAGTGGTATGCTCTAGCTAAGGAGAGGCAATTATAAATCACAACTGGAGAAGTCTATCTAGAGAATAAAACCTTGACTTTTGTGGAGTCATGACTTTCTGGCAATAAACCTACAGGAATTATCAATAGGTAACTGTATTCCTGGTCTCAGAGAGAGTTGGTTCTTTATCTCCTACTATAAATTCTGGAGAGAAGTCCTACAAAGAGTTTTTCATCTTCATCTTAAATTCAGTGTTATGCTATTGAGGGGTGAGGAACAGCTATAGTATTACTCATATTATGCAAATAGTTGCAGAGTAGGGAGTGATATTGTAATATGGAATCATATTTACATGAAAGTCATGCACAGTAGTGCAGTTCATAAAGATTTATCCAATGGTACAGCCATTGCCTTGAGTTTCTAATTTTGGATGATAGTTTACAAACACTTTCACAATGATATTGCTACTTGCAATAGTGAAAAATATACAGTAAATAATTCAAGATTGGACTGTTGATTCTTGGTATTTTCTGAACTTGATTTTATTCTTGCAAGGAAATATCCAAAAGAATAGTATTCATTACTGCCTAACTGTTATCAACTTTGCAGATTAACCTTTGGTCCAGCAGATCATTTAGAGAAGACTTTTCTTTTCTACTTTGGATGCTCAATGAATCCCACAAAGTCAAAATGGTTTTAAAGCCTAAATATTTAGGGGGCAGAAAATTTTGCCTTGTCATAGGGCAAGAAGGAAATGACCTTTAAGATCAGATAATATCCTGGTTGGAGATCAGGCAAATGAGTAGAATTGTTTTTAAATTACATAGAATATGTCACACATAATCTTGTGTTTCTGTTTTAGTAGCTGTCAAAGAAAACCATATTGCAGCCTGGATTCCTCCACTGAGCTACAGTCTCACCTATCCCAGATGTCCACAAATACTACTATCAAAAATTAATACCTACTGCTGCTGTAATTTCTTCAGCATGTAACTTGAGGGCCAGCTGCCATTGGAGATAGCAAAATGATGATGAACTGATATGCTACTTGATTTTCAACAACTCTGGTTGATAGTTAGCATCTTTCTCTTATAAGTACTGCTGTTGCTGCTGCTGTTGTTATCTTGCCTTTTCTTCTTCTTATTCCTGAAATGCCCACCACAAGATGGGAGATGTAGTACGGAACAGCTAACTATTGACCAATTTTAAGTCCATATTCATGCTTTACCCCATACTCCTGGGCAAGGAAAATTTACAGCCTTGATTCTATTCAGAGTATATAGTTTGTATAGAGATACAAACAGATAAGGTTGAGAAGTAATAAAATTGTTGCTGATGGTTTGCAAAGCAGTGGTATTTCCTATGCAGGTCCCATAAAGGAGCTATATGCTTTATTCCCTTGGTAGGAAAAGGGAACTTCATTGAAATGAATGATTGCAGCTCCTTCTCTTCCTTATCATCATCTCAAAAATAATAGTCCCTCTAGTACAGCACTTCAGGAAAGACAGGTCAATAGAGAAACACCTTTGTGTTGTTTTAATCTACTGAGGAAAATAAAATACTGCTATCCATTGGTAAATATATTAGAACAGAATTAATTATTGGAAGTCACAACTGATTTTTTAAAAAGCTGCTATAACTTCCCTAATGTTTCTCAATATGAAACACACATGTAGTCTTTTTTCTGGGGAAAACATACAAATAATGGCATTATTTAAATTAGCACTTAAATTATTGCTAAGAAGCAACAATGTATGTAGGGTGTGATTTTAACAAATCAGTATAACAACTATTAAGGTGCATTAGAAGCCTCGCCTGCAATGCCCATAAAACTGGAATTTCCATTGCACTGTGCAATGCTATCTTGGTTGTGGTGTTTTTAATGTGGATGTTCCTGCTGAAAACATTATATATACAGTATAGATACAAATCTGAGAATTAGAAACAGACAAGCATTGATGTAGGATTATATGAGGATTCCAGCATTAGGTAGAGAGTTGGACTAAGACCTCAAAGTCCCTTCCAACTCTATAATTCAATGAATTTATGAAATAGCATGAGAACATTTTTGGTGATTTTAAAGCTTAGACTGAGGTATTGCTGCCCTATAGAACAGAACAGAGACAGTCTGATTGTCAACTATCACATCCTTTGGTTGATCTGGAGTCATCATGTCATGTCTCATTTCTGAATCTGGTGTTATTTGGGAAAATAAGAGTTACATATTCTGGGGTAATTCTTCCTTGAGTAATTAAAGTATCCCTTGGCAACAATTATCCCAGTGTCCTCCAATCCAGATCACAATCCATAAATCACAACTCACCACAAGTATCTCAATGCTGCATTTCCAGTTAGCCCTCCTGCTGTCCAGGACTTGTTCGAGAGGTTCAGCCCCATGATCTCACCCCCTGTCCAAAATGCTACAACGAAGCACCTGAGAGTATTTTGATTTTAGGAATCATCCTGAGCTACGGAAGCCCATGTTTCTCTTTATTCCCATGCTTAGTCTTCTTTCCTGCAGATGTGCCAGATGTCCTAGTTTCTCTATCCAGATGATGAGGGCCTTTTACAAAGCTGCTCTCAGCCACTGATTGTCTCTGTTATTGTTACCTCAAATCTCACACACTCAGGATAATGAGCTTATTTTTATTCACAAAGCACGTTAACCCTTTTATAAAACCTTTCTAGGCCTTTAGTGAACATATCTGTACACTCAGCAACATCTGATAAGTTGGCCTGTCTCCCACAAAAACAATTTCCACCACCACAATTAGTTGCCAATCAATGTGACAACAAATGGGATAGACAGCACCTGATACTCTGATTTGCAACAGCATCCTTCTGTAATGAGAGCAGAGGTTGGTGTAAAGCTGGGCAAATAGTGTAGCAATCTGAAATTGCAAATAAAACTTCCAAATCTGGGGGCAAACTGGACCGTCTTCCCTGTAATTGTAGACTCTAAGATTTAACACTGTGCTGAAGAAAGACTATAGGAAGTTAGGGAACTATAAATTAGGGAGTTAGGGAACTATAAATTATTTTATAACTAGGCATCTAAGGGGATCTTCCAATCATCCATAATTTCATTGCTATTTATGTCTTTCAATTATCAGAACCCATTAGATCACATTACAACTTTCATTTCAGTTAACAATATGTTACTTTACAATGCAAAAGAATTTCAGAAGTGCTCGGTTTTATCTGTATGTCACATAATACCATTTGTAGCCCATCAAATTCTTCCAAACTCCCAGCAGTGTATAACAGTAAAAACCATACATGGGGGGGAGGGGGACCCTTAAAAGTATCAAGTTACACAGTGAATTATCTCAGAACAAAGACCCTCCATAACAATTAAAAAAACAATATAAGGAATAACTAATATGATATCAACACTAGCTATTTTAAAATGAAAATGAAGTTGACTATCTTTCTTAGAACAAGTGGCATATTATATGTAGCCTAGCTGGATGTTGCTAAAAAGAATATTTCTGAAGGGGGCAATCTAAGAATGTTTTGTTCTAAGTAGGTGATTTCTGTAATGGTTTGATTGACTAACAGCATCTAGGATTTTTTAATTTTTTTATTTATTTTGTCAAGCATGTATAAGATAGCAGATATAAGTATAAACATGATTATGAATACAGGAAATGGATATGAATAAGTGGGGACAGTAAGTCAGGGATGGTAGGCACGTTGGTGCATTACCATTGATTGATGTCTTTATCAATTGAATATTTTCATCAAATAATTTTAACTTTTTAGAAATTATGGTATATAGTGAATGAATTTACACTGAATATAAAAAGGTATGAATTCCATGAGAAAAAAAATAAGGAAAGTATTATTAAAGTGGTTCAATTTAAATTCCTATATAAATAGGCACTAAAAAAATATCTTGGAATTATAATGGTTTAACAAAGATAAAAGACCTTCAACTTTAAAGCTCTGTTTTCATTAACATGACAGGGATTTGAAATATCATTTGGTTAGTTCTCCTGTAAAAAGGCACAATTGAAAATTAATTATGTCAAAATCAAAATTATGACCTTGGAGAAGAAACCCCAAGGATTAGTGCAAAGTCTTGCAAAATAATTTATAGGTTTATTTTTCAATGTGCAAATGCATTTCTAAGAATTTGACCTAGTTAGATGAAGTATGTGTAGAGGTCAAGGTAAAGAAAGTAATTGGAACTATCTTTTTTTCCTTTTCATTCAAAATGACATTCTGTGGTATATTTTACAGTGAAAATCTTTCTAGGCCAGGTAACCTGTGATGTTTTATGAGAAAAGAATTGTGGGAATAGCACTAAGATAGTTGAAAATGGAGAAAAACTCCAGAATGTATGTTTTAACTCAGTATTAAGTGTTCCTAGGAGAATTCCAGTAAACCTGTTTTGTATGAAAATTGGCTATGTTTCTACAATGGTAAAAATTACCAGCTGAAATTTTACAAAATGATTTTTTTTTACCAAAACATTTTTAAACACTTTTCTGGTTAGAAGTAAGTTAAATATAGTGAAAGAGCAAAAAAACAAACAAACCTGAGATAGTTTTCATGAGAACAAACTTTGTCATTTTCCAAAACATAACATTGACTCTTCAGATTTAACAAAGTTATTGCTAGAAATCAGTGTTCTAACAACTCAATTTTTTGAAATTTGCAAATATTTTTGCTCTATTTTTAATTTCAGCTATGATTCAAGGATGTTATTGTATAAACAATTGCTGTAGCTTTCTTTAAGTCTTGCAAATGAATATTTTGTGGACATACTTGGATACTGTAATACAAGAGCTTTAGGAAAGTTTAAAACTTTACACTACGTAGTTCCCACAATGAGGGAGTGGATGGTAGCGAGGAGGGAGTATAAATTATAAAATGACATTATCTTCTTATCATGAATGGAGCTAATGAACTTATGTTTCAGCCCTTTTAAATAGAATCAGACTTTAACAAGTACATCTGTCATGTCCCTGATGCTACTTGTCTCGTCCTTGAAAATTCAATATTTGCATTCATGCTTCTAGGCTCTGGGGATCCCAGATCACCACACTGTCCCCATTGAAAGGAAATTTAAAAAAGGATCAATGTTAACTAGACCCTTTCAACAATTTCTAGGTGCTGTATCCTGTAGCACCATCTAAGTACATTTTCTTATTACACAGGGAAAGAGAGGGAGAGAGGGAGGGAGAGAGGGAGGGAGATAATTAGGATACTAAAGCATAGTGATTTAAGATGTTTGATTATTGCCTACAAAGCCCTACAAGGTGTAGACCTTGGTTAGTTGAACAATCACCTGTTTCATTCTTGCAGTATTAATATGCTGTTTTTCCTTAAACAATACTATTAGGACACCAGAAATGCACTTTCACTGTAGCAGTGCCTTCTGGAATGATGTTCACCCTGAGATCCAGGTTTGCTGCTATTTGGACAGGCTATGAAGATCTGTCTCTTCATCCAGACCTTTGACAAGAGTGTGAGATCCCTTACTTCATCAGGTTAAACATCTTTTATCTTTATTTTTTATATTTCATTGATTTTTTTTTTGTAATTTACTTGTTAGATTTTTATTATGAGCTATCAGTCACTGAGAATCAGATTTTATGGCTTGTCAGACAGGCACCCAGATGTTTAGATTGGATTTGACATTTTTGTCCACTTATCAAGTCCTTCCCATGGACATGGGACAGGCAGATGTTGTTTAACAATATTAAAGATATCAACACAGGATGTACACTATTCTAAGTAAAGCTGCCTTTTGCAATTGACAAATGGTGATTTTGTCAATGCCTATGGTGTCCAAACGATGCTCCAGATGTTTTGGGATTGCACCCAAGGCCCCTATTACTATTGATACTACTCTGATTTCTTATTATCTTTATCTTCAAAAAGACAAACATACTGAGTTAATTCCATCCCTTTTCACAGATGTTGGCTTACAGTCCCTGATCCCTCCTTCTGCTTTTATCTGGATATCTTCCAGTTTCGCTGAACCCTTCATAAAGCTTGGTGCACAGAACTAAATATAATATTCAAGGGGAACAAAACAAAATAGCAGAATTATTATTTTCTGTGTTTTGTAAAACATTACAAAACAAATAAACTTTTTTGTTATCTTGCTTCAGTGTTACTAAGTACAGGGTGTGTGTGTGTGTGACTGTGTGTGTCTGTGTGTCTGTGTCTGTGTCTGTGTGTCTGTCTGTGTTTCTGTGTGTGTAATTTTGAAGCAAAATATGTAACCATTGCCCAATACTGGAAACAAAATAATATCCCCTCGGACGAATTAGTGATAGAAATATTTTGGATTGTGTAGAGATGGACAAATTAACACTAAAATTAAAAGATAAAGAAGAGTCAGAATATGATGAAATTTGGAACATTTGGTACAAATGGCTGCAAAACAAGAATAAAATTAATTAAGCTGAAAAACTATATGTGTGTGTGTGTGTGTGCATGCGTGTGTCTGTGTGCGTGTCTGTAAACATAGATGTGTAAACATAGAAGCGAAATAATACATACATGTACGGGTATGATGACATAATAATGTTGGTATAATGGCTGTAAGGTGTTGTAGAAGGGAAATAATAATAATAATAATAATAATAATAATAATAATAATAATAATAATAACTCCGCCATTGCCGGTCCCAAGCCCGGATGAGAAAGGAGGAAGGTTGGGATCAGGTTGGCATCTGGTCCCGTAAAAACCCCCCCACCAACCCATACAATATGGTGAAAAAAACAAATAAGAATTCCATACCGCATCGGTCGTCGCGCGGGTTAACAAGGGCCGCGGCGGATGTTGGGGTCCCTGGACATCCGTCGACAAGTGGGCTACAAGTGGACCAGCCAACAAAACGACAAAAATATAGTGCAGATGAAAACCGTGCCATAATGGCCTGTTACTACAACTCAGAGCCAGAAAAAAGAGGCTATTTAAAGCGAATGCATGAATTATGGAAACAACAATATCCAGATTCAAATGTTAGTGAACAACGACTAGCAGATCAAAGGCGATTTATTATACGGAATAAAGTGTTTAGTGAAGTTGAACATGAGGAAATTCAGGCAAATTGCAAAACCCAAAAAACAATATCACAAGCGGAAATAACTGATATTCAAGACACAACTAAAGACATTATAGTAGAACTCCCAGAAGAAGGTCTTGGGGAGGAAATAACACCACCACCACTAGAACCAGTTATCACTGAACCAACTGATGAACTAACTCAAAAACAAAAAGAATTGAAGGATAAGATCATGGAGCATTTTCTGCTTAATGAGGAAAGGCAACGTTTACCATCACTAAAAACTGTGCCGAAGAAAATTTTGGCCCCTATCATGAAAATGGTTAATGCAGTGTTTTCAACAATTGAACCGGGATCCATCTTGGAAACAAACCAGTTAATGTACAGCGCAGCTGTAATAGTCACTAATGAACTAGGCATTAAAATTAAAGTACCTAGTCATACAACAGAAAAAGCATCAAAGCCAAAGTGGAAAATCCGTTTAGAACAAAAAATAAAAAAATTAAGGGCAGATGCTAGTAACTTAAAGAACATGCATGAGCAACGGCTTAAAAACAACAAAATCATAGATCGCCTAATCAGGAGATATAGATTGGATACAAGAAACATCAATGAAGCTGTAGAGATTGTAAAACAGCAGATAACAGCAACAGCTAGAAAAATTGAAAGATATGAGGCACGAATCATCCAATATAAACAAAATCAGCAATTTTGATCAGACCAACGGCGTTTTTATAAAAGTCTTAATGTAAATGGTGACACCAAAAGTGAAAAACCAGAAAAACAGGCCACAGTTGAATTCTGGAAAGAATTGTGGGAAAATGCAAAGGACTACAACAAGGAAGCAAAGTGGATACATGACTTTGAGAAAAGCATTGGCAACAAACAAATGCAAGTATTAGAAATAACAACTGAGATGGTCAAAAATCGAGTTAAAAAGGTAAAGAATTGGACATCACCTGGAAAGGACCAATTACATGGTTTCTGGCTCAAATATCTGACCAGTTTACATGCAATATTGGCCAGGCAACTGAATGAAATTTTACAAAAGGGCCAAATTGATGAATGGTTGACAACTGGAAAAACATACTTGATTCAGAAAGATCCAACTAAAGGAACAACACCTGAAAACTATAGACCAATAACATGCTTGCCAACAACCTTCAAATTACTCACAGGCATTATTGCAGATAACATGATGGATTATTTGGAAACAAACAACATCTTGCCAGTAGAGCAAAAAGGCAACAAAAGAAGGAGCAGGGGCACAAAAGATCAGCTCCTAATTGATAAAATGATATTAGAAAATTGTAAGAACAGAAAAATGAACTTGAATATGGTCTGGATTGATTACAAAAAGGCATTTGACTCACTGCCACATAGTTGGATCATAAAATGCTTAGAAACAACTGGCATTAGCAAAAATATTACATCCTTTACTGAAAAGGCAATGAAACAATGGAGAACTGAGTTGGCAGTAGGGAATGAGAGCTACGGAATGGTTAACATCAAGCGAGGAATTTTCCAGGGTGATTCACTTTCACCTCTTCTCTTCATCATCGCAATGATCCCACTATCAGTAATCTTAAAAAAAATGAAATTAGGCTACCAAACAGCCAAAGAAGCTGAAAAAATTTCGCATTTACTATATATGGATGATTTGAAACTCTATGGAAAGTCAGAAATAGAAATCCAATCATTGACAAAAACAGTCCGAGTATTCAGCACCGATATTTCAATGCAGTTTGGCATGGAAAAATGTGCCACTGTATCCATAAAAAGGGGCAAAATCACTGCATATGAGGGAATTGAAATGCCCAATGGCCAACTAATTAAATGCAAAGAAAATGAAGCCTACAAATACTTAGGCATTCTGCAGTTGGATAACATCAAGCATGGAGAAGTAAAAACTATTGTCAGACGAGAGTACACCAACAGAGTTAGGAAAATTTTGAAATCTAAATTGAATGGTGGAAATACAATCAAGGCCATAAATACCTGGGCAATACCAGTTATAAGATACACAGCTGGCATAGTTAACTGGACACAAACTGATTTGGACCTTTTGGACCGAAAAACCAGGAAACTAATGACAATGCACTACAGTTTACATCCACGTGGTGATACTGATAGACTATATCTGCCCCGAAAATCAGGTGGCAGAGGATTATTACAAGTGAAGCAAACAGTTGAAGAAGAAAAACATGCACTGGCTGATTATTTAAAAGAAAGTCAAGAACATCTATTAATCGAAGTAAAGAACAAAAATCTACTGAAGGCCCAACAGACAAAACAAGAATACAGAAAAGATGTGATAAAATCAAGAATGGAGAGTTGGCAGAACAAAGCACTGCATGGTCAATTTCTGGAAAAAATAAAAGATAAAGTGGACAGGGAACAAACTTGGTTATGGTTAAAAACAGGTACATTAAAGAAAGAAACAGAGTCACTAATCCTGGCTGCACAAGAACAAGCTATCCGCACAAATGCCATTAAGGCCAAAATCGAAAAATCCTCTGATGATGCCAAATGCAGACTTTGCAAAGAAGCTGACGAAACTGTTGATCACATACTCAGCTGCTGTAAAAAAATCGCGCAGACTGATTATAAATTGCGGCACAATTCAGTAGCACAAATGATCCATTGGAATTTGTGCAAAAATTATAATATTAAAACAGCAACAAACTGGTGGGAACATCAGCCTGAAAAAGTCACAGAAAATCAGATGGTCAAGATCTTGTGGGATTTCCGTATACAAACCGACAAAATACTGGTGCATAATACACCAGACATCACACTGGTTGAGAAAAATAAGGTCACAATCATAGACATCGCAATACCAGGTGATAGCAGGGTCGCCGAGAAGGAACATGAAAAAATCGCAAGATACCAGGACTTAAAAATCGAAATTCAACGACTATGGCACAAACCAGCAGTGGTAATTCCAGTGGTAATTGGCACACTGGGTGCTATTCCAAAAGCACTGGAATTACATTTAAAACAGTTAAATATTGACAAAATCACCATCAGTCAAATGCAAAAAGCCGCACTGTTTGGATCTGCACGCATATTACGAAAATACGTTATGACGTCCTAGGCCCCTGGGTGGGGCCCGACTAGTAACCAATGCCAAATCCGGCGAACCAACTGGCCGCTGTGATACAATTGTATAATAATAATAATAAAACATACTTGATTCAGAAAGATCCAACTAAAGGAACAACACCTGAAAACTACAGACCAATAACATGCTTGCCAACAACCTTCAAATTACTCACAGGCATTATTGCAGATAACATGATGGATTATTTGGAAACAAACAACATCTTGCCAGTAGAGCAAAAAGGCAACAAAAGAAAGAGCAGGGGCACAAAAGATCAGCTTCTAATTGATAAAATGATATTAGAAAATTGTAAGAACAGAAAAACGAACTTGAATATGGTCTGGATTGATTACAAAAAGGCATTTGACTCACTGCCACATAGTTGGATCATAAAATGCTTAGAGACAACTGGCATTAGCAAAAATATTACATCCTTTACTGAAAAGGCGATGAAACAATGGAGAACTGAGTTGGCAGTAGGGAATGAGATCTACGGAATGGTTAATATCAAGCGAGGAATTTTCCATGGTGATTCACTTTCACCTCTTCTCTTCATCATCGCAATGATCCCACTATCAGTAATCTTTAAAAAAATGAAATTAGGCTACCAAACAGCCAAAGAAGCTGAAAAAATTTCGCATTTACTATATATGGATGATTTGAAACTCTATGGAAAGTCAGAAATAGAAATCCAATCATTGACAAACACAGTCCGAGTATTCAGCACTGATATTTCAATGCAGTTTGGCATGGAAAAATGCACCACTGTATCCATAAAAAGGGGCAAAATCACTGCATGTGAGGGAATTGAAATGCCCAATGGCCAATTAATTAAATGCAAAGAAAATGAAGCCTACAAATACTTAGGCATTCTGCATTTGGATAACATCAAGCATGGAGAAGTAAAAACTATTGTCAGGCGAGAGTACACCAACAGAGTTAGGAAAATTTTGAAATCTAAATTGAATGGTGGAAATACAATCAAGGCCATAAATACTTGGCCAATACCAGTTATAAGGTACACAGCTGGTATAGTTAACTGGACACAAGCTGATTTGGACCTTTTGGACCGAAAAACCAGGAAACTAATGACAATGCACTACAGTTTACATCCACATGGTGATACTGATAGACTATATCTGCCCCGAAAATCAGGTGGCAGAGGATTATTACAAGTGAAGCAAGCAGTTGAGGAAGAAAAACATGCACTGGCTGATTATTTAAAAGAAAGTCAAGAACATCTATTAATTGAAGTAAAGAACAAAAATCTACTGAAGGCCCAACAGACGAAACAAGAATACAGAAAAGATGTGATAAAATCAAGAATGGAGAGTTGGCAGAAGAAAGCACTGCATGGCCAATTTCTGGAAAAAATAAAAGATAAAGTGGACAGTGAACAAACTTGGTTATGGTTAACAACAGGTACATTAAAGAAAGAAACAGAGTCACTAATCCTGGCTGCGCAAGAACAAGCTATCCGCCATTAAGGCCAAAATCGAAAAATCCTCTGATGATGCCAAATGCAGACTTTGCAAAGAAGCTGATGAAACTGTTGATCACATACTCAGCTGCTGTAAAAAAATCGCGCAGACTGATTATAAATTGCGGCACAATTCAGTAGCACAAATGATCCATTGGAATTTGTGCAAAAATTATAATATTAAAACAGCAACAAACTGGTGGGAACATCAGCCTGAAAAAGTCACCGAAAATCAGATGGTCAAGATCTTGTGGGATTTCCGTATACAAACCGACAAAATACTGGCGCATAATACACCAGACATCACACTGGTTGAGAAAAATAAGGTCACAATCATAGACATCGCAATACCAGGTGATAGCAGGGTCGCCGAGAAGGAACATGAAAAAATCGCAAAATACCAGGACTTAAAAATTGAAATTCAACGATTATGGCACAAACCAGCAATGATAATTCCAGTGGTAATTGGCACACTGGGTGCTATACCAAAAGCACTGGAATTACATTTAAAACAGTTAAAAATTAACAAAATCACCATCAGTCAAATGCAAAAAGCCGCACTGCTTGGATCTGCACGCATATTACGAAAATACGTTACGACGTCCTAGGCCCCTGGGTGGGGCCCGACTAGTAACCAATGCCAAATCCGGCGAAACAACTGGCCGCTGTGATACAATTGTATAATAATAATAATAATAATAATAATATATGTAACCATTTAATTGTCATGAAATCCACTTTTAGGATGTTTGTTCACTATTAGATGCTATCCATTGATCCTCAAATTGTCAGAAAACTGTACTGCCGTAATATTTACTATCCTGACTACTATTGCTTTCCAATCATTGGAGCCTCAGTTCTAGATTCCTGTTGAATAATAGTGTCCTGATTTTGGGTATGTAAGGCATATTAAGTGAAGCCATTGGTAAACCGTATAGCTTTGCTGGGCTTCTTTTCCTTTCTTTCAGCATCACCAATCAGTGGGAAGTTACTGACCAATGACAACAGTGCTGCCAATTAGTGATTAAAAAAAAAAACTAGATCCATTCTCTCATTTGCTCTATAGGTACCTGATGAACACATGAGATATGGCTAATTTAACACAATCCCGTCATGATCAAGTAGAACTTGAATCAGAAATGTTTTTGTTCCTACTTTGTACTACAAAGATCTTTCAATTCTTCCTCATAACAACAACAACAAATATAAGTCACAAAAGCAGGATACAGAGAAGCTTCATTGGAAACTAGATGACATCAATGAAGTGTTCTGGATATTAGTATGCCAGAATGTCTAGGCCTATTCATTCAAATACGTAGGCAATGAATACTATACATAATGGGGGGCAAGGATAGTTGATGCGCCAAATATAGCCGCTCCACTATCAAACGACAACCCGGCCTTCACGTGGTGCCCCCTGTTCCTACCAATCGGGCTCTGTCGACCCTTGGGACTGGCGTCCCCTTGGGTATATCCAGCCGAAACAGCTTCCATGGATCGCCATAACTTTCCCTGGAAGTCGCCTATACCCACGTTGGGTGAAGAGGCGTCGATGCACTATACATAATATAAATAATGATATACAACTGAGTTAAATGGATTTTTCTTTGAGCAGCTAATTTATGTGGAGTGTAGGTTGTATTTTGGTGTTCCTGAGGATTAAAGCTTCCACTTTTGTCATCAAGTAGATGAACTTATCTTAAAAAACTATAATTTTAATATATTTGATCACTTGTAAATTCATTTTTCCCACAAGTAATCTTGTAAGAAATTATAATATTTTGATTTAAATGAATATCCTGATTCAAGAATAGCAATAACAAAGTCTATTATTTTCTTTTTGAAAAGACTCTATTGTTTGGCAACACCTTTTTTCCCATTAGTTTCAATGTTGTATAATTAATTCCTTTTCTCCTCATTTAGATTCCTAATTAGACCCACAGAGTGAACTGAAGACACACATCCCAGTTCAGTTCCTCAAACAAAGAAAGTTTTGCTCTTGTAAGTGGGTTCCATGTGAGAGTCATATGTAAATCACTCAGATTCCTTAGAGAAGCAACAGTAATAATAATAATATTTAATAAATAAATGACATGTTGAAGGAACAGAAGGGGAAATATGAAAGTGTGTAGTTCCTCCACAGGGTAATTTGCATAATTAGTTATTATAATGAACATATTGCTGATATATTTGGGATCTTAATGCAGAATTTGCAACAGGACATGACAGCTGAAGAGCTCACCACTACAGAATTAACTTCTATCCTACTTTCCAAGATATACATGTCTTGTTTTGCCTTCTTTGACTAAGTAATTATTGGGACCTAGTTCCTGGAAGTCCCCCCAAAAACTATAAATACCAAGTCTCTGTAGAAAAATGGAATGTGGCAAAAATGTGATACTTGGTCCCTCTCCTTAAATCCAGTCTGAGTACCTTCTGGTCAGTGGTGGATTACGACTGGTATGCTCTGGTACGGGCTTACTGGTGCCTGCCGAGAGCACCGGGTACTGTTCCGATATGGTGCTCCAGAGGGCCCACCCGCCCGCCCGCGCTCCTTAGGGGTATTTGAGCTCTTCGGGGCTTCCACACATGCTCACGGAGCGTACGGCACCTGCACAATGCTCCACCGAGCAGCTGGATCATCGTGGAACATCACAGGTGGTAAGTATGCATGCGCGCACTGCACACATTCATGTGGTGAACCCCGGGCCCCGTTGCACCGTACCAGTTGCACTGGGATCTGGAACCCACCACTGCTTCCGGTCATTCCTTTATTTAACAGTAACCATTGTGTTTTACCAGCTACTAGATAACACTTCTGAATACAATGTGGTCCAACAGGGGCAACTTGACCCATCTTTTCAATATTTTTCCCCTTATTCCAACATCACTAAATGCAATCACAAGGTAAATTATTTTATAGAGAAGGCAAAATCAAGTATTCAAAGAGATGTTTACTATATAAGATATTTCAGGCTGGTGGAAGTATGTCCCATCCTCTTTTGTCCCCACTGAGGTGGAAATCCTTCAGGTTTCTCTAACAGGAATGTATTAAGCATACTCTGAATTTCTATTTAGTCCTGCTTCCAATTGGGTAAAAGTAATGTCAGGAGATGTGCAGAGTTTTAAGAAGAGAAAGTAAATGGGATGGAGGGAGTTACCTTGAGAACAACATGGATTGTCCTTGGAATCATCAAGATTCAAGATGACCTTGAAGAAAATGTGGTGCTATTTTTAATATATAAACAACATATTGGAATGGAGTATTATTACTGGGTCAACTCTCCATTAGATTTGTACAAGAGTACTACACTACCTTAGCTTGTATTTATCTACGTGTTCTCCAGTTTGCTACAAGGCTGAAAAGCATAATGCTGTAGTTGAATGGCAAAAGGGGAGAGATATCCTGTATTAAATTGTTCTCTCCCAATACTGTTGGTAGAGATTGCTATGAGCTGCCTAGAAGTAAGTTCATGAACTCTCAGCTCCTTTCCATCATTTCTTCCCTTGGATACTAACATTTATAATCTTCATTTTAATTTATCTTCTTGACATAACAATGTTTGCTATACAGATCTTTAAAAGATTCCTTTTAGGACTTCCTAATTTTTATCTTCATTCCAAATTATATTTATTCTTAATTTCATTCATTCTGCTATAGGCAGTTTTCATCTACTCGTAAATTTATTTTCTCCTTCAAAACTTTCTGCATTTTCTCTGCTTCTCTTAATCCTAATTATTCTTCGCTTTCTTCAATACCTATTTCCTCTATATATACATTGAACAATATTGTTCTCTTGTCCTCATATTCTGCAATGATTCTTTTATTTGTGTTCTTTATTCACTCCTTTTCCCTCATCTTCTACTAATACATCCTATTAGCGTAACTCTACATATTTCTGTGACATACTGTAACGTAATGTTTCTTATTCTGCTTCCCCCTGTTCTTTTCTTGTGTCCATTTTTCATTCATTCTGCTGCGAGATTATGTTGTCTTCTACATACCTCTTTATACATGGCTTGTACTTTCTCTAGTTGGAGGCATTCTACTTTCACTTTAGCCCTTGCATCTTTCACTAATTTTCTCACTTTATTCCCATAAATAATCAAACCAATTGTTCTTTTGATTCACCACTGCTATGAGCATACTCAGAACAAATATTCAAAACAAACTGTCCCTTTTTAAAACAAATACTCACTGAATAATCACAATTTTATTAATACTTATGACTTTGGTCCAAGTTAGAAAGTGTTATTCCCACTCAGCCATTCCTGTCAAGTCCATCCTATTACAGCCTACCCTTTTTTCTTTATTTCACAAATAGTTCTCTTCCCTTCCCTTCCCTCCCATTTATACCCATTTATTCACCTTATGTTCAAAGTCTCCATTTTATATAACATAGTTATCAGAAGATAAACCCATTATTATTAACCTCCACCATGCATCACAGTTACTGGGTCTTAAGTCTTTACAGTAAAATAGAAGGAGCAGGTTTGCCTAAGCTTTGCCACAACCATGACATAAGCAGCATTTCCTGCTAATAGTAAGGATAGAACTATCCTTTTTTTTCATACATATTTTATCAGGATGCCACAAATGCAACCAAAGACAAATTTTATCCCAAGGTTGCTTGTACTATTCTCTGCAAGCCAAGATTTTCTAAAAACTAAATCTAAAAACTGTCTTGCAATGCAGTATACTGTTGCCTGCATTCCTCCTATATAGAATTCAGTATCCTGTATTTTGGCACATTCAGGACAAAATGAAATGTTAGCACAGAGAAATAAGAATATTATGCAAAAAAACAGTGACATGCGAGTTTAGAATTACTTGCTTCCTTTGCATGTAGAGAGAAATGTGCATCAGAGTAGTGTGAAATTTAACAGCCTGAGGTTAGAAGAAGCGTTTATGTGTCCAATCTCAAACCTGCTTTTATTAATTACTTGCAAATCAACTTGCTATAGCCGTTGTGGAGGTGTGCTTCAGATCCTATGCAAATTATATTCCAGTGCCCATGATACAGTCAAGGCTTTATCCCTCTTCCAACATTTGGAATGAATGCTAAAGGGAAGGCAAAGTTGAATTCCAGCATACTGTATATCACATCAGAAAAATATAGCTTTGTCTAGAGCTAAAGGGCCAGAGGAGACAAAATATATAGGTAACTAAATCTCCATCTAAGCTCTGAACTGAAAAAAGAGGGCTTTTGTGGGGAATTAAAATTTGAGACAAGGGTAGGTCTTGTTCTCATAGCTGAAGAACATTCTTTTGGGCATCTATGGAATATCTTCCCTGATTATACTTCCTTAATTCTTGTAAACTTCCATCTCCCAAAAACAGACTTGCATCCTGGCAAATATTTCAAAAGAATAATATAATTGCACAGGAAATATTATTAGTATAGGAAGTATTAGTATAAACAATTATTTTTTGATCATTTATAAAATGCCATATAACAGGGGTTTAAAAAACCTACCAATACTTTTCCCCTCTTGCATGCAAAAAAAAAAAACCCCTCCACATTCCTTGCAAAGCTCCAGGGACCATAAGTCCTATTTCCAGAGTGTATCTCATGATAAATTCCTTTCCAAGATGGGGTGGGGGTTAGGATTGGCTGCAATGAATCTGTTCACTTAGTTTTGCCTTCTACACATTATATCCTTAACTAGAGACTATTGATATTTATTCATCTGTTTTGCTCATTATTTATATGTTTACGTATTAATATGTATAGGCCATAGTAGTAAGAGTATGGAGAATTAAAATGTCCTCTAAGGAGTCTCTGATCATAGAAGCACTGATGATCTTCTTCCCACTGTGCCTCAACAGCCCACTGCCTGGATGTATTAATGTCATTATACCGACAGGACTGGTAGTTTACTGCTGATTTGGGACTCCCAGTTTCCTCTAGGATTACTTCCTGCCCAAAGATACCCATCTCATTTCATCAGTGAATACCATGCCATATTTATGTTCAAATTATACCCCATCATATCCTTTGAGGAAGGAGTAACCATCCCAGATTGGGTCTCTGCTGATTATACTTTAAAACTTGGGAAAAACAGGTTTATCTGAGAGTGGGTATGGAATTCTATATACCCTTGGTAAATGATTGCAAAATGCTAGATATTGAAACAGAAGTCTTTCTTCTATTGAAGGTCAGCAATAATTAGAAAACAGACCCTAACCTCAGAAATCAAGAAGGAAAGAGAAGAATAAAACAAAGGGAAATTCTTCAAGATATCCTTGGTGTATTCAGCCTGTTGGCTGATATAAAGTTCTCTTCTTTTGTTGCAGAATTACCTAGCATGTCCCTGATATCTCAGTGGGAAGGTGAAATGGGGAAGAGTTTGCTAAAGAAAGTAGGATCCTACAAATTCAGAATCTTCTTTCTCTTTTGTGGATATCCCTCATTTTAAAACCTAGATTTTGACATACATCTGCTCATTTCTTGGCAAAGATTGAACTCCTGTATAAAAGGTAGGATTTAAATATTACCATTAGTTAAATAAACAAATAGTTTTTTTATCCCACTTCTTTGTATATGAGATGACTCTTATTCCAACTTGTCTTCTTGTGCCAGCATGTTGTTAATGACCAGATAACTACTTCAGCATTTTATCTCAGCCTTAACTGCAAAATATAAAATGGCAAAAGAAAACCAATACAGAAGAGATTTGTATTTATGCTGCTAGGAAGTGTGGGAGAAGGTGGGATGGGATAAGAAGCCCAGTCCTCCCTCCAGTCCAGATTTAAATATCTTCATTCCCCCTTTTCCATATTATTTCATGCCTCTCCTTCCATTTTGTTTTAGAAACTGTCAGTAGAAATATATAATCTTCAAAAGCCTGCAAGGTTTTACTTCTGTATGACTTCAGATCAGTGGTGAGATTCAAATAATTCAACAATTATCTCTACCCTAATGATTTCTTCCAACAACCAATTCACCAAACTGCTCAGAGAGGTTCTTCCGAATTGGGGTGAACTGGCTGAATCCCACTGCTTCAGATCATACTTTTGGACTGCAAGGCACTACTTTGCTAGATAAAATGCCTGGTTTCCAGAGAAGGTTTACAGCCTTTGAGAGACTGACTATTTATCAATTATGGGCAATTCTCATTCTAAGTTCTAAGTCTAAGTCATAATGGTGTATGTACCATTACCTTTTTGTAGGTACAAAAAGAGCTTACTTATATAGGGCTAATCTTGACAGATGCATTGTGAAATAAGCCAGGCAGTGGACAGTCTATATTTAGGACCTAGGAGAACATCTGGGCACCCAGCACTTACACACTAATTCAGTTCAAAGCACTAAAAGGTAAACTTTAAAATATCAAGCTTATATTTAGGTTTTTGCAATTTCCTACTGATTTATAATGGCCCCAAGTGTCCTCTAAGACTCTTTCATCACAAACCTTTTGGCTACACATTTTGATTGCAGGAATATAAACAATCTGGAGCGTTGTACAGCCAATGGCACTAACTGAGTCCTTTTTGAACTGCTTAATAAAAGTCATCAGGCCCATTCTAGCATTCAGTCCCTTATGTTTGATTAATGCTCTCTTTTTCTGCCTTAGTGAGCACTCAAGGCAGCTAACAGCATTAAAAACAAAAATAGAATATAAACAGTTAAAAGTAGAGCTAAAACTTAACCAAACCATAAATATCACATTCATCTATCAATTACAAGTCAAGGGAAAGAGCTATATTTTTTACAAATTTTCTAAATACACAGAGAGAGGGAGGCCAGAGGCAACTCCCAGATGGGATACATTCAATAACAACATATTCTTCATCATTTTCTATTGCAAAGTATAAAGAGCCTTATACTTGCCCTTTAAAAAACAGTATTTTCATGTCCTATGTTGTCTGCAGAGCGATCGGATAAAAGAAAATTTTAGGTTCCAATGCTTTTAAGCAATGGAAAGAACTTGTAATCCAAACTTAAAAGTCTAATTTGCTTCAGTAACAAAGAGACAAAATATGCCCAGAGAACCTTTGGAGAAAGATTTGAAGCAAATCTCACCAATAGGAACCATATTCAGAATCACTTTGTAGTGGTAATGGAGGTGAAATGTCAATATTTCTCCACCCTTAGTGCATTGGTTGATAGGTTTGGAATGGAGTGGTGTAAATGGCATTTCCTTAGAAATTATTATTTCACTATTTTCAAAATAATTATTTCTGAAAAAAATGACATTCCATCCAAGAATGATGCTGATATTATTACTCTTTTTTGAACAAATCATATTTTATCGCTGTATAATTATCAGCATTCATTAGCAAACTTCAAAAATGTAAGAAATAGTCTTCAGTTAACTTCTGTTAACCCATGAAGTTTGCTTTTCTGGTATTGCAACAGGGAAAAACTTATCTGAGAGTTGCTATGGACTGAGCCAAGGTGGCGCAGTGGTTAAATGCAGCACTGCAGGCTACTGCTAGATCAGCAGGTCAGCGGTTCAAATCTCACCGGCTCAGGGTTGACTCAGCCTTCCATCCTTCCGAGGTGGGTAAAATGAGGACCCAGATTGTTGGGGGCAATATGCTGACTCTCTGTAAACCGCTTAGAGAGGCCTGAAAGGCCTATGAAGCGGTATATAAGTCTACTGCTATTGCTATTTTACATCCTCTTAGCTAGAATTCAGCATGACATAACTTTAGAGAAGTAAAAGAACGCCATTGGGCATTAAAAAAATCAACTGCAACAGGGTATCAGAACTTGAGCAACTGCATAACTGCAATGAAAGACTGGTATAAAGGAAACATTCCCCAATTGCCAATTACAGAATTTTAGAAAAAGGACCAACTATTGCATATCAAAACAAACCAAATAATTGAAATATAAGAAGTACATGCTTGCAAAATTATGATTAAAAACATATTTAGCATGCATTTTGCATAGTTTATTCTGAATGGGTGGTTAAAAAGAAAGAAGGACATCAGCAAAGTCCTATACAGAAGATGTCTTTCTCCAGAGTTAATTATTTTGAGCATCTTTGATCCTGGATTTTTTTCCCCATTTCTTGGCCAGAAGGCAGGAAGGAAGGCAGGAAGGGGGTAGCCATGCTGGCTGAGAATAATAGCAATTGCCATTCAACTCAGTTGCAGGATAAAGGCTGGGAAAAGTGTGCTTGATGTAGCTCTCTAAATGGCTTGTGGGCTGTAAATATCTAAAAGAACCCATCAGAGCCCTTGACTCCCATGATTCTAATGGTGTTCAAAAGAAAGAAATGGCTACTTTCTTTCTGGGCAATAAAAAGAGGATATAAAGTTTTGGTTTCACATAGGAAAACACCATCTAGATATCTTTCTGCAAAGTCTACCATTCACACTAGCGGAGCTGGACAATATAATAGCTGAATCAGACCAAGAATCCCTCCTGTCCAGTATCTCTTTTCTACTGTGGTTAGTTGGGTGTCTCTGGCTAACTAAGACTCTTACATTCTGAAATTTCTGGGTGCTTCTGCTTAACTAAGTCTCACATTCTGCACAGAAGTTGGGTTTTTACCTGCTTTAAATCAATGTTTCTAAGCCTTGATAACTTTAAAATGTGAGGATTTCAACTTCCAGAATTCCCAAATCAACTCATGGATGGAGGGGCGTAACTCTATTATTTAATAGAGTTTCGTTTTCTTGTGCTGGAATTCATATCATAGTTTTAACTATTGCTTCTGCTTTCCTTTTGACTTTAGGAAGGCAGGCCAGGTTGTATACAAAGTTATCCTTCTCTGCAAATAATGCAAAATTTTGTTCTGCAAATTATGGGACATTTTCTGTTATGAGCTCCTCAGGACATGCCTGATGAACTACTACGTTTTTAAAGCAATTAATGCCAATAGATCTTTGTAATCTGTATTATTATTATTATACAATTGTATCACAGCGGCCAGTTGTTTCACCGGATTTGGCATTGGTTACTAGTCGGGCCCCACCCAGGGGCCTAGGACGTCGTAATGTATTTTCGTAATATGCGTGCAGATCCAAGCAGTGCGGCTTTTTGCATTTGACTGATGGTGATTTTGTCAATTTTTAACTGTTTTAAATGTAATTCCAGTGCTTTTGGAATAGCACCCAGTGTGCCAATTACCACTGGAATTATCACTGCTGGTTTGTGCCATAGTCATTGAATTTCGATTTTTAAGTCCTGGTATCTTGCGATTTTTTCATGTTCTTTCTCGGCGACCCTGCTATCACCTGGTATTGCAATGTCTATGATTGTGATCTTATTTTTCTCAACCAGTGTGATGTCTGGTGTATTATGCGCCAGTATTTTGTCGGTTTGTATACGGAAATCCCACAAGATCTTGACCATCTGATTTTCGGTGACTTTTTCAGGCTGATGTTCCCACCAGTTTGTTGCTGTTTTAATATTATAATTTTTGCACAAATTCCAATGGATCATTTGTGCTACTGAATTGTGCCGCAATTTATAATCAGTCTGCGCATTTTTTTTTACAGCAGCTGAGTATGTGATCAACAGTTTCATCAGCTTCTTTGCAAAGTCTGCATTTGGCATCATCAGAGGATTTTTCTATTTTGGCCTTAATGGCATTTGTGCGGATAGCTTGTTCTTGCGCAGCCAGGATTAGTGACTCTGTTTCTTTCTTTAATGTACCTGTTGTTAACCATAACCAAGTTTGTTCCCTGTCCACTTTATCTTTTATTTTTTCCAGAAATTGGCCATGCAGTGCTTTGTTCTGCCAACTCTCCATTCTTGATTTTATCACATCTTTTCTGTATTCTTGCTTTGTGTGTTGGGCCTTCAGTAGATTTTTGTTCTTTACTTCGATTAATAGATGTTCTTGATTTTCTTTTAAATAATCAGCCAGTGCATGTTTTTCTTCTTCAACTGTTTGCTTCACTTGTAATAATCCTCTGCCACCTGATTTTCGGGGCAGATATAGTCTATCAGTATCACCACTTGGATGTAAACTGTAGTGCATTGTCATTAGTTTCCTGGTTTTTCGGTCCAAAAGGTCCAAATCAGCTTGTGTCCAGTTAACTATACCAGCTGTGTATCTTATAACTGGTATTGCCCAGGTATTTATGGCCTTGATTGTATTTCCACCATTCAATTTAGATTTCAAAATTTTCCTAACTCTGTTGGTGTACTCTCGCCTGACAATAGTTTTTACTTCTCCATGCTTGATGTTATCCAACTGCAGAATGCCTAAGTATTTGTAGGCTTCATTTTCTTTGCATTTAATTAATTGGCCATTGGGCATTTCAATTCCCTCACATGCAGTGATTTTGCCCCTTTGTATGGATACAATGGCGCATTTTTCCATGCCAAACTGCATTGAAATATCGGTGCTGAATACTCGGACTGTGTTTGTCAATGATTGGATTTCTATTTCTGACTATCCATAGAGTTTCAAATCATCCATATATAGTAAATGCGAAATTTTTTCAGCTTCTTTGGCTGTTTGGTAGCCTAATTTCATTTTTTTTAAGATTACTGATAGTGGGATCATTGCGATGATGAAGAGAAGAGGTGAAAGTGAATCACCCTGGAAAATTCCTCGTTTGATATTAACCATTCCGTAGATCTCATTCCCTACTGCCAACTCAGTTCTCCATTGTTTCATCGCCTTTTCAGTAAAGGATGTAATATTTTTGCTAATGCCAGTTGTTTCTAAGCATTTTATGATCCAACTATGTGGCAGTGAGTCAAATGCCTTTTTGTAATCAATCCAGACCATATTCAAGTTCGTTTTTCTGTTCTTACAATTTTCTAATATCATTTTATCAATTAGAAGCTGATCTTTTGTGCCCCTGCTCCTTCTTTTGTTGCCTTTTTGCTCTACTGGCAAGATGTTGTTTGTTTCCAAATAATCCATCATGTTATCTGCAATAATGCCTGTGAGTAATTTGAAGGTTGTTGGCAAGCATGTTATTGGTCTGTAGTTTTCAGGTGTTGTTCCTTTAGTTGCATCTTTCTGAATCAAGTATGTTTTTTCAGTTGTCAACCATTCATCAATTTGGCCCTTTTGTAAAATTTCATTCAGTTGCCTGCCAATATTGCATGTAAACTGGTCAAATATTTGAGCCAGAAACCATGTAATTGGTCCTTTCCAGGTGATGTCCAATTCTTTACCTTTTTAACTCGATTTTTGACCATCTCAGTTGTTATTTCTAATACTTGCATTTGTTTGTTGCCAATGCTTTTCTCAAAGTCATGTATCCACTTTGCTTCCTTGTTGTAGTCCTTTGTAGTTATTATTATTAGTATTATTATTATTAATAATAAAAAATTTATATGCCGCCCTATCCCGAAGGATTCCGGGCTGCTTACAAAAAAGAGAAAGAAAAAAAAAAGACACATAACGAACACATAACCAAAAAAAAAAAACCAGTTTAAAATAGCAACACCTCATACATTCATTCTAATCGGGGCTGGACCTCAACAGTGAGGTCAACAGCCCCAGGCCTGCCAGAACAGCCAAGTTTTTACAGCTTTCCTGAAGGCCATGAGAGTGGGTATGGTCCGGATCTCTGAGGGTAGCTGATTCCAAAGAGTCAGAGCAGCCACAGAGAAGGCTCTCCTCCGGGGGCCCGCCAGGCAACACTGTCTGGCTGACGGCATCTGAAGGAGGCCCAATCTGTGGGATCTTATTGGCCGCTGGGAGGTATGTGGCAGTAGGCGGTCTCGCAGGTATGCTGGCCCTAAGTCATGTAGGACTTTAAAGGTAATAACCAACACCTTGAATTGCGTCCGGAGACCAATTGGTAGCCAGTGCAGCTCGTGGAGGACAGGTGTAATGTCGGTGTGCCAGTAGATCTTTGTAATCTGTAGATGCCTAGAAAAATAAACTATCACAACTAAGCTTGTATGATCTCCCAAGTTGACAAATATCAGCTCCAACTCTCTTCCCTAGTCTGCTAAGCATTGCTATAATCATCAACAGTTATTTTCACAGAGAATGTTTCCTCTGGCAAAATTCACAGTTTGAGACAAATGTTTTTTTATTATTTAACTATGGCCATCAAACGACTAGACTTATAGCCATGCCTAACTGGCCTTCATAGCTTTTTTTAAAAAAATCTTTGTCACATCTCAGCTGGAATAACAATTATGTCACCTTGGAGCATTAGTCCCTGTGTAAGCCTTGTTCTCTCTGAAAAAATGCATTGAGTGTTGGAGGCATGCTGTGTGCCGATGATGAACAACTATTTTGTATAAAATTAAATACTGCTTATGGCTTTGGATCAGAAGAATAATGTGGCATATATGTTGAAGAAACTAATCACAGCTAAGCTTTGAGGTAGGCAATTGAGCTTCATCAGCCTCCACTTCATGTTAAAATTGAATTGAGTTGAATCCATTTTTGGGGTGGTTGTCTGGGTTCCCCTCATGGTCCTTTTTATGATCTCTCAGAAATAAGTTCTTTCAGACATAGATGTTCACTGGCCTTTTTATAGGTAATAGGAGTTCAGAGAATTCTCTGATTCTAGAATCTGTAGAGTTGGGAGGATCCATTTAGATCACCATTACAAACACCATACTGACAGCTTTAAATTACTACTATAAATGGTTTTCTAGTGATTGGCCAACACAACTATTAAAGGAAGCCCACCACTTCTCCAATTAATTTGTTCCAATATTGTAGTGCTCTTACCCTTAGGAATTTTTTTCTTATATTCAGTCAGAATGTTCCTAAACTTTACATTCATCATTCAGTGTCCTGAACAAAAGAATGATATAGAACAGGGCTTGATGTTCTATAAGATATAAGAAGATTTTTTTCTCTCTTAAGGCTAAACATTCCCAGTCCCTCCAGTCTTTCTTCATGCAATTTAGTTTCTAGATTCCTGGCTATTTTTGTTTCTCATTTTTGAACTTGTATCAATTTGGCCTAGATGTTTCTTAAAGTTGGTCCCCAGAAGTGGTCACAATATTCAGGGTAGAGCCTAACCAAAGCAAAGTAAGATAGAACAATTACTTGCTATGATTTAGAAATTATACTTCTAAAATTGCCTTTTCTACTTTTATAGCTGCATCACACTGCTGACTTATATTCAGTTTGCAGTCAACTGCTATTCAGAGATCTTTTTCATGAGTACCATTATCAAGTCATGTATTCCACATTCTATTTTTGCACATTTGTTTTCTGTTTTCTATTGTAGTACCCTCTGTTAATTTTCATAATCTTACTTGTCCAATGGAATTTTCATTAGACAAAGATTTTGAATTTTATTTCTATCTTCTGAAGTATTAGCTGCCCTGTCCATTTTTTGTTTCATCTGAATTTTTTTTTTATTTGTACAATTTATAGGCCGCCCAATCCTGGAGGAGTCCGGGAGGCTTACAACGAAGGGGAAAAAAAGAATAATAAAGAAATGAAAATAAAACAGGCTAAAATCAACACACATACATACGTTATGATCAGGGCTGGACCTCAACAATGAGGTCAACAGCCCCAGGCCTGCCGGAATAGCCAGGTTTTAACAGCTTTTCTGAAAGCCATGAGAGTGGGTAGGGTCTGGACCTCTGGGGGTAGCTCATTCCACAGGGTCGGAGCAGCCACAGAGAAGGCTCTCCTCCGGGGAGCCGCCAGCCGACATTGTCTACTTGACGGCATCTGAAGGATGCCCACCCTGTGGGATCTCACTGGCCGTTGGGAGGAATGTGGCAGTAGGCGGTCTCGCAGGTATGCTGGCCCTAAGCCATGTAGGGCTTTAAAGGTAATAACCAACACCTTGAATTGCATCCGGAGACCAATAGGTAGCCATGCAGCTCGCGGAGGATAGGCGTAATGTGGGTGTACCTAGGTACATCCAATATCGCTCGCGCGACTGCATTCTGGACTAGTTGCAGTCTCCGAACACTTTTCAAGGGTTATTACAGATAGTCCTTGACTTATAACTGGTTGCTTAGCAGTCCCCCCAAAATGCCATGACCCAGTTTGGCTATTCGGACAGCTGCCCCCCCTGCCATATGAACATATTTCTGACACCCAGCAACCAGTCTGCATTTATGGTTATAGTCATGTGACCACATTTTATGACATTTTTGCTGAAACCTGGCATTTACTTCCAGTTTTCGGCAAAATCAGCTCATAATGAACAATCAGTTTGCTTTACAACCATGGAGTTCATGTAACGATTACTGCAGAAAAGGCCACCTGGTGTTTATGAGTGTTACAACTTATGACCATAATGGGCAGGCTCCATTAAGCTCATAAGTTGAGGACCACCTGTATGTCCTGTGTTATGGGCAGAGATGGGCTGCTGCTGGTTTGGACCGGTTCAGGCGAACCGGTAGTTTTGATCATTGGCTGGGCCCACCCACCTGGCGCTAGCTTATCCTATTTATCTCACTCTCTGGCTTTGTTCCCCACCCACGAAGTCCAGCTGATTGCTACGCCTCACCTGCTCTATTAACCATGGCTACCTGAGAAGTTTTGCTGTGTTTGAAGCCACATGAAAGTGAGGAAGGCACTTTCTCTCATATTTCCGGTGAACCAGTCGTTAATGTATGTGCAGCCCACCTCTGGTTATGGGGATAATGGAGGTCTTTACCTTCTTCTGTGTAACTCTTCTTGCAGGTTTTTGAAATGTGCTGTCAATTCTGCTTTGTTGTATTGTTTTTCTCTCAGGATTAATCTGTTTCTCCCATTTTTCTCTCCAGCGTTTAGCTTCCAGATCCATTTGCATCTGTCTCTCAACCGGTACTATATTGAGTCCTACTGAAGGTTGTATCCTACTTCATTTAGTCCAGTGTTTCTCAACCTTGGCTACTTGAAGATGTCTGGACTTCAACTCCCAGAATTCCCCAGCCAGCAAATGCCAAGAGCCGAGGTGGCACAGTGGTTAGGGTGCAGTACTGCAGCTACTTCAGCTGACTGCTAGTTCTGCAGTTTGGCGGTTCAAATCTCATTGGCTCAGGGTTGACTCAGCCTTCCATCCTTCCGAGGTGGGTAAAATGAGGACCCAGATTGTGGGGGCAATATGTGGACTCTGTAAACTGCTTAGAGAGGGCTGAAAGCCCTATGAAGCGGTATATAAGTCTAACTGCTATTGGCTGGGGAATTCTGGGAGTTGAAGTCCAGACATCTTCAAGTGGCCAAGGTTGAGAAACACTGATCTAGTCTATTTGATTTTGAAGACTTGTAAGTGATGGGATAACTGACCAAAAGTAGGATACTCACCACTACAACAGCTTTGTAACACTTCAGGTTCTATTCCTGATGTCAAGGAAGTCAAGCATTTTGAAGAAAAGAAATATGCATTTGTTTTGGCGTAGTAGGATCCTCAGGAAAGCTTTTGGTTCCATTTGTCATTCTATGGCTCTGCAGAATTAATGAGTGGCCAATATTCTCACTGGCCAAAACTCATCCCATCTTTAAGCACCCAGTGTCAAAACAGCCATTTCTTCTCCCCCATGCAAACATAGAGATTCAGAATCCTCTTTCTGAAGCTTGCCTGTGTGCATTACTCAATGACTATTTTACATTTCTACCCTGCTCCAGTGCAATAGCAAGATATGATCAAAGTCAGAAGTATTGTGAAGTGTACTTGCTTAGAAAATGCAAACAGGTTAGGGTTTTTCCACTTTTTTTCTACTTCAAAATCTGCTGCGGTTTTTAAATGTAACATAGGAATGTCATTGTAGCAGCCAGGAAATTTCCTTCATACCAATTGTTCTCTCCCCTTCCCACCCTAAACAGATGCACACAACATGTCCAGAATAATGGGGGTATAGGGAACACTAGAAATTTATTTTCTTTCCCTTTTGTGCAAAGTGGGGGTGAGAAGATCATTGCAACCCTGTAACATATCAGGGATGGGACACTCGTTAGATGTTTTTTGTGCTTCCCTATGTGTTCACTTGAGATTCATCTGGAGGACAATCATCATCAGGCTCGTTTTCTTCCTGTTCTTTGCATTTTGAGCTTGCAGAAAAATACAATATTGGCAGCCTTGTTTCCAAGTCCTATGAAATGGATTGGAGAATAGGGGAAAGTGTTATTACTCCTTTAAGGTGGATGGCCCAGAACTGGACACAGTATTTAAAGCAGGGTTAGACTGGCAAGCATACCTCATTCACTCATTGACTCCCTGGATGTGTTTTGCTATTTTTCTAATTGCTTCCTATAATGATTCTGGTGTCTCTCTCTCTCTCTGTCTCTGTCTCTGTCTCTGTCTCTGTCTCTGTCTCTGTCTCTGTCTCTCTCTCTCTCTCTCTCTCTCTCTCTCTCTCTCTCTCTCTCTCTCTCTCTCCCTCCCTCCCTCCCTCCCTCCCTCCCTCCCTCCCTCCCCCTCCCTCCCTCTCTCCCCCCCTCCCTCCCTCCCTCTTGAATTCTGGGTATTCTGGGTATCTCTTCTACAATTACATAACTGTTGGCATATTGGTTAGAATTCATTTTTATGCTCAGGCTGTCACAGACTGTCACAATTGGCTTAAAGGGGCCTCAACACTTCCTTACAAGAGGAACTGAGGTGACTGGTTTACTAATTTTCATCAGAAGAAAAAGCTCTGCTGATTGTGTGCTCTGGAATAAAAAAGAAGTTAAAAAAATTTCAGCCCTCACTGCCACCAAAACAGTAAAATACAATAGTTGAGGCCAATAAAGATGCCATGTTAAAAAACAGTCCAAAAATGGATATTCTCCAATATCCAGCCTCCAAACCTAATTCAAATTGCCAAAAACTTTGTCTGGCCTTCTGTAGTCCCAATTTCTTAAGTAGAACTTTAGGAGAATCGAGGGAGAAGTTCAGGAGGAGACAAAAGCCTTGCAGACTTTGCTTATCCTTCTTGCTGAGGTAGGAAGGAGGAAACAAAGTGCAAAGGTATCAAGTGTCACAATCACATTCTTCAATGGAAAAAATAGTCACCGATCAGAACAAGTTTGATCAGGAGCTCTTGTTTCGTGGGGTTCTCGATACCTTGAACAGAAGCCATCTCTCATTCTTTTTGTTGGAAACTGTGAAGAGGCAAAGCTAAATCAGCCAGTCACAACTTCCAAGATCTTGAAGACATTGAAAAGGAGCCCCTCTTTCATCTTTCCAAACACTGGCAAAAGTGCCAGATGTGTCTGTGCATATGCATCCCAACATTGTGCATCCCCACAGTGTGGGGAGGAAACAGAAGGGAAGAAAAAGATGAAGAGCATAGAGCTTCTCACTCTGGCATGGGAGCTAGAGGGCATGCCATGCAGGGCCATCTGTTGTGCCTTGTCCCAGCTCTTGAGTGCCCTTTCGAATTATAAACTAATTTCTTAACTTCAGTGAAGCAAATTTCCATAGCTATAGTTATGTATTACTTTAATCTTTTGCTGTTCCTTATAGTTATTGAGAGGGGGGGATCTACTTTTCTCAGCCACAATTGCAAATTCCTAGAGATATCATGCTCTGTCTAATGTATATAAACTAATTGCTCCAAATTGCCTGGGTGGAGCAGATGTGAAATGAAATGGCACCTTTGTGCCAAACCTCCTCCCTGCTTCACCCCTTTCCATCAGCATTCTCACCAGCACACGCATAATGACCTTTAAAATAAGCCATTACAATTCTGACATGGCACCAAGTGACACCTTGGGTTGGGGTTTAATTCTGAATTATGGTAGCATTAGAAAAACATATGATGTGGCCGCTTGTTTGTAGAAAGAAGGGGGGAAATCATAAAACTCTCTCTCTCTTTTTTTTTAATGGGCTGTCGCTTGATTCGTTCCTGCAACCCCAAGTAGCAGGCTTTTAAATCAATGCACACAGCTGTTCCTGGTTCAAGGAACTCAGCAGGTGTACTGCCCAATACGCCTGCCATCTACTCCCACACACATAACAAACACTAACAGCTTGCACACACCAGCTATTCATCATCATTACAGCCAGCCTGGTGAGGCGGTTGTTCTCAGGGTAGCCCAAAAGAAATCTACCCCCCATCTTACAGTAGAAATAGTCCATGGATTATTAGTCACACTTTCTAGACTTCTTAATTGAATAACCTTTGACTTTTGTGGCAAGAATGGGGGGAGTACATAAACCCCCACACCACAATGTTTGTGTCAAAACACAATAGGTGTACTGTGGCTGGCTAAATCAATTAGTCGTCCTCTTGCCTTGAGGGTCCACATCTGGTGTGATTTAAGCCAATGTAAGGGAAGGACAGGAGAGGCTGCAAGTTCTCATTTCAACAGGTGACAGGGAAGGAATGAAAGATGGATATATGCTACAAGTGTGGAGGCAGGGCTATAAATATTGGTGGGTTTACTTAGGAGATAGAAACAAAGCTAACCCATAATGCAGAATAAATACTTTCCTGGCTGGGCTGTCACTTGGAATGAGCAGAGACAGCAGGAGGTTAGGCTAAGAGGGAAAAGGCTTTGTGAAGGATGATAGTCTGAGGAGACTCCTTAAGTTGTTGTATCCACTAAGAGAGGGAAAATAGGTCAAGGATATTTTTTGAGAACAGGCCCTGGAACATGCACTTACTGTTTCAACTGTGAAGTTAATGGCAGGAAGGGGATATGGGGATTTCTGCAATAAAAGCTTGGGCCACAATAAACCTTGGTTATTCCTATGCTGAATGCAAGAGAGTCCTTCCACAGGCAGAAAACACTTTTTGTTCACAGGAGCTATTCAACTTCATGATAGATAGAACTCTAAATTTTTCATTTTGGAGGGCAGTTTTTTATTTTTCCAAAAAAATTGTACATACATCAGCATAGTATGTTTTGGCCCTACCCAAGTAATTCTGGTGTGGGTATTTTATCCACAATTAGCCATGCCTATGACAGAGAGCTTGGTCTATACTAGAGTTGAAAGTTTGGAAGAGCAAGACCCCTTCTATCTTTTGAGTCTCATAAAAGTTTGAAATGTTTTGCTAGATATTTTCTTCACTCCATATAAACCTGTTGACGATTTTTGCCTTGTAATTTTTTTCTGGATTTGATATCATTTGAAACTAGTAATTTGTCTTTGGAATTGGATTAATTTTGATAGTCAATGCTGTCAGTGCAGTTCTCGGCTGCATCAACAGAGGGATAGCATCAAGATCATGGGAAGTAACAGTACCGCTTTACACTGCAATAGTGAGGCCGCACTTGGGGTACTGCATCCCATTCTGGTCACCACAGCACAAAAATAAATGCTGAGCCTGTAGAAAGAGTGCAGAGAAGAACAAAAAAGATAATAAGGGGTCTGGAGGCTAAAACAATAGGCTGAATAGTTGTGGGAACTAGGTATGTTCAGCATAATGAGGAGAAGGCTTAGGGCGACATGTTAGCCATCTTCCAATACTTGAAGGCCTGTCATAAAGAAAAGGGCATCAATTTATTCTCCATAACACTTGAGGGTAGGACAAGAAGCAATGAATGGAAGCTTGACAGAGGGAGAGTCAATATGGAAATAAGGAGAAATTTCCTGACAGGAAGAATGGTTAATCAATAGAACAGCTTGCCTCCCGGAGATATGGATGCTCCATCGCTGGAAGTTTTCAAGAAAATATTGGACAACCATTTATCCAGAATGATATAAGGATTCCTGCCTTGGACAGCAGGTTTGACTAAAATACCTTCAAGGTCCCTTCCAGCCCCATGATTCAGTAAGGGGTTTCATCCCACCAAGTTTTAGTAATGGCTACATTGTCATATCTATCCTCATGTACTAAGATTTCAAGTATACCCTGTTTGTTCCTCATACTTTGAGCTTCTTCTTTTTTTTTTTTTTTTGCAATTTCAGGGAAATGGTTTTATGTATAAATTCTTAGGAATTACTTTAAAAATTATAGGCTATGAGTAGGGTATGGTTTTGAAATGCCCAATCTTTGGAGAATGGTGAGTACATGTGGAAGATAGAAAAAACATAATTGGCATTTTAAAAAATGCTGAGTGGTGGGTGTGCCCACTCAGAAAATCCATTTTCTAGAATGGTTCAGTTATGAGACTGAAATCCAAAGTCCCCCTGCATGCAGAGTAGAGAGGGAGTACAATTATTCCTTTACACTCTGTCTATATTTCTAGCACATGACAGCCATTCAGCGCAGTCACTATTTTCTAGAGCTGTGCATGATACTAGCAGGATTTTGGAAAAAGTTTTAACTTTAGGCAGGGAGGGTGGCTTTCTGCTGTTTATTCAAACAAGCAAACTTTTTTAAAAAAAATCTAGGCTAACGCAGGTGCTATGCTGAAGCATTTTCCCTAGATTGTGCTGGGGGAAAGGAAGGCATGTAATACACTTAAAAGGGCATAGGGCCTTGATCCTTGGTCATAGCACTCAGCTTAACTTTTGGCCACCTTGTCAGATGCCCATGTTCCTCACAAATGCTCCTTTCTCGTGGCACGACAAAACCGTGCTCCTCAAAATAGCGGTGAAAAGGTTAGGTTTAGGGTTAGGGTTAGGGTTAGGGTTAGGTTTAGGGTTAGGGTTAGGTTTAGGGTTAGGGTTAGGTTTAGGGTGCTGAGTGCTTCGGGAGGCGCGGATTTGCCCTCCGTGGTTATGTCGGCGCGGATAAGGGCTTCGCGGTTTTGTGGTGGAACCCTCCTTTCTCACACAGACTGGAAGGGAGAGCAACTTTTTTATCATCATTCACCCATCCTTGAGGCCTTCCTAGCCCCTCCTATGGTTCTTCATGGACATGCCAGTCCTTCCACACCTGCATAACACTGATTCTTTTCACATCTCTCTCATGTATCTAGTCACCATCCCCAAACTTCCCTTTGGGAGTGCAGTTTGGCCATCTGGAAAATAAAATGAATCACGGGTGTCACTTGTACATCTTGTGGGCATGGGAAGAAATAACTGGTCATCATTTTGCTTCTCTTCATTACAGTCAATTATGTATCCTTAACCACAATTGATGCTAGTGGACTTCTGTATACATTATGTGTCCTAAAATAAATTTCTTGGAAATTTGTCCTTGTGAAATTATTTTCAATGAAAGATATTTGTGGAAACATCTCATTTTGAAAAAGTAAGATGCCCTATTTAAAAAAAAACCATTGAGAACTGTGTTTAAAATGTATATGCCAAACCCTTAGCTGCCAGGTGGCGCAGTGGTTAAATGCAGCACTGCAGGCTACTGCTAGATCAGCAGGTCAGCGGTTCAAATCTCACCGGCTCAGGGTTGACTCAGCCTTCCATCCTTCCGAGGTGGGTAAAATGAGGACCCAGATTGTTGGGGGCAATATGCTGACTCTCTGTAAACCGCTTAGAGAGGCCTGAAAGGCCTATGAAGCGGTATATAAGTCTACTGCTATTGCTATTGCTATTGCCAGTTGCCTTCTGGAATGGATTCCGAATAGGGAGTAGGTAACCCATAACAGTAGGGACCAGAGAATGAGATCCATATCTCATAAATCAAGGTCAGGCTTTCACTGAGCTTAAGTGCAATGAAGTGCATATGCATGAGGATTGTGTAGAGTGGATGAGCCCTATTTACAGGGGGGGGAAGAAAAGGGGAAAGGAGGAGGAACTTCACTGTGAGATGAGGGGGGAAGCAGAATTAAGTTGGAATTTATTTACCTCAGGGTGACAGTACTGAACGCGATTGTTCATTTCAAACAATTCTGCACAAAATACTTTTCTTCTGAACAGCAGCTAAGGAGGCTGTACTGTGATGTAGTGGTGGGTAGTTTTTGCCCTTTACAATCAACTATTAGCAGAAAAATCAAGGAATGTGCCACAAACTAGCACTTGGTAGGGCAAGCACGAACAAACAGATTTTCAGATGCAGTGATTTGCCTGTACCTACAAAGATCAGAAACATGCAGGCAGTTGTTTCCCCTATGAGGCTTTACGATAGTGTTGAAAGTTGGACATTGAAGAAGCAGGCTATAAAGAATAATTCACCATTTTAAACTTTGGAGTTGGAGAAGATCTCTGAGAATCTGTGGGTAGCTAAGAAAACAGATTCTTAAACGAATGAGAGTTTTCACTCAAGATGCAAATGACAGGATTAAATTATTATATTGTGGACAACGAAGAAGGTAACAAGCAACAAATGGATAAATTCAATTAGGGCAACCATGGAAAGAGCAGAATGGACAAGTTGGGCATGGTTCATCCTGGAAAAGGTCTATCTATTGAGTCAGCTAAGAGACAGCATTGATTTGATGGTGCATAATCAAAACTACACTTTTTAAATTAAGTTGTATTTATATGATAATTACATACTGTAGTATATTAAAATTCATAAAGGAATTAGACTGTAATTCCTGATATTGTAACTTGTCATTATTCATACTAAACTCTTCACTACATCAATAAGGTTATGTGGATAGTTCAGAATGAATGATGTTGACTAATTGCATGGTTGTGGTTGCTTCCCTATATTAATAGTGAGGCAGATGAACTTATTTATGGGGGACATGTTCAAAGTATCGCTTTTAATAGCAATATCATCAACAATAACAAATTAAACATTCAATGACTTGGGGTGGCTTTTAATAAATTTAAAAAAATCTCCAGAATGTTCCATTTTTCTCCCAGACCACCATCCATTCATCTGATCTATTCATCCATCTCACAGATAAATGATCTAAAACAGAAAGCAGTTTGTGGTGTTCTGAACATGGACACTTTATTTCCAGAACAGTACACCCCTAGCACGGATGGGTTGGTATCAGGGGTGGGTTTCAACCGGTTCGCGACGGTCCCCGCGAACCGGTTGGTCGGCAAACCCGGAAGTAAGTAACTTCCGGGAACGGCGAAGGGCGCACCCGCCCGCCCGCGTTCCTTACCCGGTTTTGACAAGTTCTACGCTTTCACACATGCGCAGGACGCATACAGTGCCTGCGCGATCCTCCAGGAGCAGCTGGAGCATCGCACAGACTCTAGTACACATGCGTGCACTGCGCGCGTGCACGAGGACGCCGCCGGCCCCGTTCCAACCGAACTGGTTGGAATGGGGCGAGAAACCCACCCCTGGTTGGTACGGTCCAAGAGAAAAATAAAACATTCTAAAGTTTTCTGGAATGTTCCATCTTTAGAGTAGGAGGTTATCATATGCCTAATTACCTGTCAGCAGAACATGAAATGATAGGCAGATATGCATTCTAGTTTGCATGTTTATGGAGATTCTCAGTCAGGTCATGGTTGTCCCTAAAGTGCTTTTTTGAGAGGCAACTGAACTTTCTGGTCTTTCTTTGAAGACGAAAGAAACCCCACCATCCAGTCAGAGCTAAAGAAGCTTCTTGGGTAAGAAGCAAAACGTTTTCAAAGAAAAACCAGAAAGTCCAGTTGCCTCTTGAAAAAGCATCTTTGCGACATTCTAATTTGTACTTAGAAAATTGGCCCATATATTGATCTGAAATTTTATTCTACTCAAGCACTACTGTCACACATGGATCTCAAAATACGTTGAGTGATACAGTTGCTTCTTTCTCACCCACCAGGATATCAATGTTCAGAGATATCATTATATTTGAACTTGCAGATGCTCTTTGGGAACAGTTTATTGTGTATCTTCCAATTCCAGACAGTATTAAAATATTCCTGTCTTTCTCTAATTCAATCTCTAAACCCCTAGTGACATCTCCCCACCTAAAGTACCTACTATGCTTTTAGATGCCATTATGATAATAGCATTTTTTCTACCACTTCAGTTTTTTGAGGAACAGTTTAAAGAGCTTCCCTTGAAAAAGAGTTACAAATTAATTAACATAAAACACTGCTGTTAACAGCACTTAACAGAACAGGTTTAAGAAGTCAAATATTTTTGCCACCATAAGTTCCCGAAGGGGGACATTTGGGAAATGTTTCTGAATTTGCACAGATTTTTCCATCAACACTTCTTAAATGTCTTCATATAATGGGGACCCATAATGTACTCTTGTTTTAAAAATGTAGCAGGTGAAAGGTAAGATCCAACCAGTTTATTGTTCCAAATTATGCCTATGGGAATTTTAAACCATTAGAATGGATATTGTTGAATTTTTAATAATTGCTTTAGCGGTATTAACATGTACTTCTATTGAAACTTTGCAATTGGCAAAAGGCTAGTATGCAGATGAGAATATACACTATTATTTTTACATTCTGTCTCATATTACTATTTTCTTCAGGAGCTTTGGCCCCTTTGATAACAATTGGTCTAGTTAGGGAAAAATAGGAGAGGAAAAAATGCATTGTAATGGATCAGTTTTGGAGACTGTGGTGTTGCTGGGATTTAGTAAAGCCAAGGAAAAGATTCATTGGGGGGGGGGTGTAGGGGGTATAAGCTGTGGTGTCGCAGTGGTTAGAATGTAGTACTGCAGGCTACTTCTGCTGACTGCCAGCTGCAGTCACTGGCTCAAGATTGACTCAACCTTCCATCCTTCCAAGGTGATTAAAATGAGGACCCAGATTGTTTGGGGTAATATGCTGACTCTGTAAAGTGCTTAGAGAGGGCTGTAAAACACTGTGAAATGGTATGTAAGTCTTTGTGCTATTGCTATCAGGAGAGTTTAACCAAGAAAGCTATTTTACCTAACTATGATAAGACTGATGATTCTAAGGAAAGATTTATAACAGTTTCCTCCCTCCTCCTTCACCAACCTGCAGCCTATGGGACATGTTATAGCCCTTAGGAACCAAGTGTCAGCTGGAGATGAGGCATTGGAGCACAATGCAGCCAGAGAGGTATGGTTCATTTCTTCTCTTCAGGTTTTCAGTGATGGGTTGAAAGCCTCTGCTACACTACTGTATGTCATCAGTATGACATTTCACATAACTCCTAAGGGCAAAATTGGTGTTGTCAACATTCATAAACATTTGGCCAGGTATGTGCTTAGCCACTTAACAGCCTCGATGATGACACTGCCCATTTAGCAAATGACACTGCAAGAGTAGAGTTTAGTTCAGAGTTAGACCATTAGCGGGCATTCCTCCCTCTGTCTTTGGACTTCATTGCCATTCAGCAGATCATTTAGATTGCTTCTGGAGTTCCAATGCTTGGTTAACAGCAGCTAGTCCACCTTTCCTAGGAACTTTAGATATGGTGACTGCTCTGCATTCTGGAGTTGGCTTGGCTCATTACCCTCTATACTGTAATTTCATCATTATCCCCTGTAATCCCATGTGAGTCTTCCCTTCGCAAACTAGCTCATTCACTGCCCCTTCAGCCTCATTATCCTCTGTTCTCATGACAAGAAGCTCCAGTAGAATATAAAAGGGAGTCATTATGAAGGAGTAGAAAAGGTACTTCTCCCTTCCATCTTCACCATTCCTTTCAGCACTAAATTATGGAGAAGCTCCATCATCTCATTGGTCTACAATACATTAGCTTATGCCTGATGGTTCTTGTTGGGAGACAGCCAGCACTCCTTCCCCTTCCCCTTTGGCATTTGGAAAAAAAGCCAGGAGATAGCAGGACACTTGTTAAAACCAGTGAGACTTACAGGAAAGAAATCCTTGTGAATCTGCTGGGAGTTGGGGGCATATCAAAAAATAATTTGAATACAGATGCCAATACAAAAACCACTGTATGGTGACAAGCAAAAGATGGTTATTGGTAGGATTTCATAGTTCTGAGTCAATTTTAGAAAGGCATCAATACTGTAGTGCTAAAACCAAGAGACACTTTTTCTTTTTCTCACACTCCCCATGATGACACTTCCTGCAGTACTTTTAATGTTATTTCTATAGTATTATTTTTATACACAATCCACCAGATGGCAGTATGATACTAATAATGATTTATGCCCACTTCACAGAGAGGTAAAATGAGTAGTGCCAGCTTGAAGAAAGACTTAAATAATAATTACTTTTTTTCCTGAGAAATAGGTTCTCATCCTACAAGCACACTTCTAAAGCATAAATCATCTGAAATAGACACAAACCACCTGCTTTTTATATGCTTTACAATTTAAACCATATAAAAATAATATTGTCACTTTCTTTGTACAATCTAAGCATATCTGGGGATAATTTCCTCCCTCATTGCATTTACATTATGCTAATACTCAAAGGTTTTCACTAGCATAATTGCATGTTGACTGAATCTTAGTGCATAATTGGGTGTATGCAATATGTACAGCTGCAATTCATGACTTTATTACCTTGTGCTTATTCCAGTTGTCCTTGAAAATTACTCAGAAACAGCCCTTAGTGCAAAATACAGCAGCTCACCCAGCAAGGAGGAATAGATTTAACAGCATTACTCCTCTCCTTCAGTTGCTGCCTTGGTTGCTAGATCTAATTCCATGTTCTAGACACTTTAATGCTAGTTCTGGGCAGCAACATTAGAGAATGTAGCTCCCATTAAATAAATAAAATAATAATAATAGTGTGCCCCAGGGGAATAGATACTCTTCTTTTGTGTGTATGTCTTTGTACAGCCAGTTGTCAGTTTTCTGAGATTTCAGAAAGGGTTTGCCATTGCCTGCTTCTTCCCAAGGCTGAGAGAGAGGGCCTGGCCCAGAGTTACCCAGCTTCTAGCTCAGTGATGGGCAACCTTTTTGGCGTGGTGTGTCAAAAATCGGCAAAAAATCGAGCATAACTCGCGTTGTGTGTCACTTCGACAAAAACATAATTTTGCGCAATTTATAGTTTAAACTACAAAAATGTATAATTGCAATATATAATTGTATTTAATAAACCAAAAACAAATTATTTAACATACCTGCTTAGTAACTTCTTTGTTCATCATTCGATTTCGTATGTTGCCCTTGATATTATTGAACTTGTTTGGGGTGCCGTGAACCAGGGCTGTGGAGTCGGCTGCTTCCAGCTCCACGTCCTCATCAACATGCCGCTCCAGCCCGCCCCTGCTATGAATATTCCTAGTGACGCGAGGGCGAAGAATATGAATATTCATAGCGGGGGCGGGCCGGAGCGGCATGTTGATGAGGACGTGGAGCTGGAAGCAGCAGACTCCACAGCCCTGCCATGAACTGAGATAAGTGAGGGGGAGGGTGAATTCACAACCTCCCCCTCACTTATCTCAGTTATTGTGGGCAATTACAAGTCCATGGCACCCCAATAGTTGCTGCTAATGGCGCTCACAGTTCCCGTTGGCACTCCGCTGTTCCCTGCTGTGGTGCGGTCGTAACCGACAGTCCCAGGAGTAGACTCTGTGCCGGCCTGACTGGAGAGAGGTGCGCACTGCTCCTCTCCTGCGGGTCCTCCCTCGCCGCGCTGATGACGTGTGTGCGCACGGCACGCACGCCTTACCAGCAGCCCCTGCGCTCAGAAAGGGGCGGCGGCGATACAGTAAGTGAGTGTGGGCGGGGGAGATCACACGTCCCGCCCCCCCCCCGTTCCTCCAGCACAGATTCTTTCATCCTCGGCGGCCGTGCAGGAGCCGAGGATGAATCGCATGAAATCCTGTGCGTGTCACCCCAAATGGCTACGCGTGTCAGCACTGACACGCGTGTCATAGGTTCGCCATCACTGTTCTAGCTTCATGTTTTAAGCATGACTTATCGTCTCCCAGTTTGTACTTTTAACCACTACACCTTGTAGGGCAGTGTTGGCGAACCTTTTCAGCACCGAATGCTGAAACAGGAACGTGTGTGCTCGCGTGGGAACACCAGGAACCGGAAGAGCAACTCCCAGGCGTGCATGTGCACACTGGGAAGCTGATCTTCTGGTTTCTGGTGCGCATGCATGCGTAAAGACTAGCTGGATGGGGAGTGGCTCTTCTGGTTTCTGGCGCTCCTGTACACGCAAAAACCAGCTGGATGGCCTGCACATGTGTGCCAGAAACCAGAAGAGCAACTCGCAACGGCTGGAGTGCCTGGAGAGATGGCTCTGTGTGCCATTTCCGGTATGCATGCCATAGGTTCACCATCACGATAGTAGGGGATTGGGGATCCTTAAAGTATTCATCCCCCACTCTCATTCTTAGTTCCCCATCTTTAAACTGGAAACTTTAGAAAGAGTTCTCGTGGATATGAGATGCAGGCAATAAAGATAATTAAAAAGTTAGAAAAATAAAGAAATAATATAATACTCCTTCATACTACTTTGGTGTACTTAACTGATTTCTATACTTTTTGAATAGAACTCACAGTTTAGCTCTAAAGCAGTTAAAAATTCTGCTTTGCTTAATTCTGAGCATCTTGGGACACACAGGGCTTTCACACTGTTTATGGATCAAACCAAGATTTTTGTACATTCGTTGAAAGTGTCAAAATTGAAAATTTTAACACAGCAAACTTTAAACCTCCTGCTTATTTTGTCTTCCAAAGCATAAAAGTGTAAAATGTGCCAAAATTATAGATTAATGTTGCCTCTGAGTATCTTTACTTTAGGAATATAAATAAAACGCTGTCAATGATAATCAGGAAAGAATGCAGTCTCTCTTTTTGTAAGTATTTTGCCAGTAGGTTTCCAGTAGTATGGGAATATTAAAGTCTTGTTAGTTAATATAGGATGTTTTTGATGTGTCAGCTTTTTATGTCCTTCAGTTTAGTGTAAATGGCAAGCTATGGAAATACGCCCACCCCACACGCATGCACAAGAATAATATTATAATTCATGGGGGTAATTTATATATTATGTGTTATAAATTCTCTGAATACACCTGACAAGAAGGAAAGAAAAGGAGAAGGCTTTTTTGGCTTCATTTGGGCAATTTCCCAAGATGAATCTATTGAGAAACAGAGAAGCAGCAATATAGATTAAGAGTGGCCTAGGAAAACAGAAGAGTGCATAAAATTGAAGTTTCTTTTGGGAAGCTGGTGAGGTGGATACTTCCTGACTTCTAAATCATCCATTCAAATTGCTTTTTATGGATTTCATTTATAAAATATTGACTGTCAACTTTTGTTACAGAAGGGCAAACCATTTTTATGGAAAGCCCTTAAGCGATAATCAGCACATTGCACGGAGGCTGACATCCTCCATTACTGCTGACATTACTCAATAGAAGTAACTGTGAGAGGGGTCTTGGAGTCCTAGCGGACAATCACTTAACTATGAGCCAGCAGTGTGTTGCAGCTGCCAAAAAAGTCAATGCAGTCTTAGGCTGCATCAACAGAGGAATAGTATCAAGTTCATGTGAAGTGTTAGTACTATTTTATCCTTGGAATACTACATCCAGTTGTGATCACCATGATACAAAGAGATGTTGAGACTCTAGAAAGATTGCAGAGAAGAGCAACAAAGATAATTAGGGGACTGGAGGCTAAACCGCTTAATGAACAGTTGTGAGAACTGAAATGTCTAGTGTAATGAAGAGAAGGACAGGGGTGACATGATAGTATTCTTCTAATATGTCAGGGGTGTGTGTGTCAACTAATTCTCCAAAGCACCTGAGGGGAAGACAAGAAATAATGAATGGAAGTTTAACAAAGAGAGATGTGACCTAGAATTAAGAAGAAATTTCCTGTTAGTCAGAACAATTAGTGTGGAACAGCTTGCCTTTCAAGTTATGGGTGCTCCATCACTGGATGTTTTTCAGAAGAGATAGGACAGCAGCCTTTTGTCCAGAATGGTACAGAATCTCCTATTTGAGCCAGAAGTTGGACTACACACACAGAGAGAGAGCTCTTTCTGAGGGCATGCAAGTCATCACCCCAGCTCAGTTTCACCATGCATGTGTGTGTGCCTCTCGCCTGATTTTTGGGTCTTTGATGTGCATGCATGAGGGAGTGGGGCACATGTGGAGAGTGGCCCATTTTTGGTCCCAGGAGACTGCACAGAGGCCTACTAGGCCCAAAACAAGGCACAGGGGTGTGTGACGCTCCCTGTGGCCCGTTTCTGCTCCCAGGGAGCTGCAGGGAGGCCTACTAGGCCCAAAACAGTGGGGGGAGGTTTGCACACGCATGTATGGGGAGCGGGGAGTGCAGTGGGTGCCACATACATAGGCAGGTGGGGTGCTTGGGTGTCACACACACATTGCATTATGGATGTGGGTGTGCTTTCAGCACACAACAACAAAAAGGTTAGCCATCACTGGTATATATGTTACCTGGATACACAGAGAATGGTATGATGTGACTTACTGAATACATGACTGGAGAAGACCGGAATGGATTCAGGTTTGCTTGGAAGTGGGCTTATTCTCTCCTGACCCTTTTAGAACACAGAATAATAGAGTTGGAAGAGATCGTAGAGGTCTTCTAGTCCAACCCCCTGCTTGAGCAAGGGACCCTATACTATTTCAGATAAAGGGTTGTCCAGTCTCTTTTTGAAAGCCTCCAGTGATGGAGCACCCACAACTTCTGAAGGTAAGTTGTTCTATTGGATAATTGCTCTCACCCTTAGGAAATTTCTCCTTATTCTAGGTTGTTTCTTTCCTTGGTTAGTCTTCATCCATTTTTTCTTTTGGTGCTTTGGAAAATAGTTTGACACCCACCCACCCCCATTTATGTGGCAGCCCTCAAATATTGGAACACTGCTATTATGTCTTCCCTAGTCCTCCTTTTCAATAGACTAGACACACTCAATTTCTGTAACCGTTCTTCGTATGTTTTAGCTTTCAGCCCATTCCACATGGGCAACAACAGAGAGAAGCAAAGGCTAAACCAATCTTTGTTCTAAAATGGATGATATTTATGGAAATCACTTATTTCTGATTGCTTCTTCATAATAGCTATTTGGTACATATTGGTTTCTTCAGTACTTAGCCTAGGGAAAAAGGCCCTGAACTCTATCAAATTAGTCTTTGTGTAATTTTCTTTCTTTCTTGGAATGTACCATAGACCCTATGCTGAAGCATGTAATTACAACACCATATCCTGTGTTAAAAAGAGCTCAGATACTAAATTATCCATGTCAGCACCTTAGTTTGACCATGACATATACTGCATACTCTACCCAAAGCAGAGTCTGTAAGAAGGTGATGGCTAAATATGCATTCAGGGGCACTGGGAAACACCCGTCTGTTTAATCCATTGCTCTCATCCCATTGTGGCTACTTAATATTATTACCTAGCTTTTGCCCTTGAAAGTTGCTTCTCCCTCATTTTTTGTGCTATGCAGTTAAGACATAAAGGTCAAGGATACGAAAAACAGCAATAAAATATGACTTATTTTACATAAGTGATCAGAGAGCTATTAAATTGCAAAGAAGTCTAAAGATTTGTCCATTTTCTGAATCGTTTTTTTTCAGTAAAGCATGAACAATAACACTGCTGATTGTCATATGTGTTAAAAAATGGCTACAAACCTGCTTGTATAATGTCAAGTCATGAAACTGTAATTATCTAAAGATTACCATAACTTATTCAGCGTATAAAGGTTAAAATGCCTTCATGTTAAAGAGATTTCTTTGCATGCAGATTAAACTTATTACTAGAAAGCAATGTTGCCAACCAAAATCTGCTTAGGTTTCATTTTATTTATAAACAGAAGGCAGCTATGAGAGTTGAACTTCAACTGACCTAGTCCAATAACTTTAAAACTATGTTTCACTGGTAGAAGAAATTATTAATGGTTTGATGCAAAACTCTTGATTGGAAAACTCTTTTGACTCTTGACATAAACCAGAGAGCAGTCGTATTGCATGGAGCCCTGAAAATCACTCCTGCTTACTTAGAACAACTGCGAATGGGTGGGAACCGCTAGCTGACCTTGGTTGATCTCAGTTCAACTCAATTACATCAGAGTTAATTTATTTAGATGGGGAATCCACAGATTGTTTTTGTTAAATCCTAGAAAATTAAAACAAAACACATTTGAAAGCAATGACAACTTCCATATTGTTGCCAAGAAAACTGGATATGTTCATAGGGTTCCCAAACAATCATGCTGAGTCATTCAATGAGAACTTCTACACGTGTGTATAATATTTCCTATTTTCTCAAACAATTCCAAGGGTGATTTTTTTTTAGTTTTGCTTTGTTTTATTTTGTTAAGGATTGGGGTAGAAATGATAGTGGCTAGAAAATTACCATTAAATATATATTTACTGCAGAATTATTACTTCCTTTTATTGCAAATGGGAAATCTGTTTCTAATTTGTAATCTATTTCAGAGGTTGGCAATCAGCACCTGTCCCTGCAGGAAACAGGTTTCAGTGAAAATGAAGCAACAATAAATAGAATTTTATGGAAGGAAAACCTTCCATGAGTAGGGAGTTCTAAATGAGTGTTAAAATACTGAAACATTAGCACAAGCAATTCCAACAATGGAAAGAACAGCAAAGAGAAGTAACCAAGGCAAATGAATATAGGTAGCCCTGAGTTGTATTGTATTGTATTTATTTGTCTTGTATGCCGCCCACTCCCGAAGGACTCCGGGCGGCTCACAATAGACAAGGGAAGGGGGAAAACTAGACAAAGACAACACTTTAAAAACAAAACCACAACATTCACAATTTCCGCGGGGCTGGATGTTTCACAGACCCCCCGGCCTGCTGGAGCAGCCAGGACTTGGTGGCTTTGCGGAAAGCCGGGAGGGTCGTAAGGGTCTGGATCTCGACAGGGAGATCATTCCAGAGGGCTGGAGCTGCAACAGAGAAGGCTCTCCCCCGGGGGTCGCCAGCCGACATTGGCTGGCGGATGGAATCCAGAGGAGACCTAACCTGTGAGATCTGATCGGTCTATGGGAGGTAATCGGCAGGAGGCGGTCTCTCAGGTACCCAGGTCCGATGCCATGTAGGGCTTTATAGGTAGCGACCAGCACCTTGAAGCAGATTCGGAGACTAATGGGTAGCCAGTGCAGCTCACGGAGGATAGGTGTGACGTGGGTGTACCTGGGTGCACCCACAATCGCTCGCGCGGCTGCGTTCTGGACTAACTGAAATCTTCGAACACTCTTCAAGGGCAGCCCCATGTAGAGGGCATTACAATAATCCAGTCTTGAGGTCACAAGGGCGTGAGTGACTGTCTGAAGGGCCTCCCGATCCAGGTAGGGTCGCAATTGGTGCACCAGGCGAACCTGGGCACAGGTCCCCCTGGTCACAGCCGACAAATGGTGTTCTAAAGTCAGCTGGGGATCCAGGAGGACTCCCAAGTTGCGAATCCTCTCTGAGGGGTGTATAATTTCACCCCCCAGCCTGAGAGATGGAATAGTTGGCCAATCTTTGGGAGGGAACATCAGAAGCCACTCGGTCTTGTCTGGATTGAGTGCCAACTTGTTTGCTCCCATCCAGACCCTAACAGCCTCCAGGCACTGGCACATCACTTCTACTGCTTCACTGAGTTGGCACGGGGCAGATAGATACAACTGCGTATCGTCTGCATATTGCTGGTACTTAACCCCGTGCCAGCGTATGATCTCACCCAGCGGCTTCATGTAGATGTTAAATAGGAGGGGGGACAGGACCGAACCCTGCGGCACCCCGTAGTTGAGGGGCCTTGGGGTCGATCTCTGCCCTCCAACCAACATCGACTGCGACCTGTCCGAGAGGTAGGAGGAGAACCACCAAAGGACGGTGCCTCCCACTCCCACCTCTCGCAACCGTCGCAGAAGGATACCATGGTCGATGGTATCGAAGGCCGCTTGTAGAATTGTAGAGATGGATGAAGTTCTGAAAGAATTAAATTGGTAAAGGAGACCAGAACAAGCCCTTTAAATATATCCATAGTAAAAAGAAAACAGTATGCCAAATATTCAAAAGAAAACAACATTCTAACAGGTATTAAAGGATTTTTTAAAAAAAATTCTAGGGCAATCTTGATAGATTAAGGTAGTTGGCTGAAAATAACAATGCATTTTAACACAGATTAAGAAACAGAAATCAAATGCATAGCAATAGGGGCTACTTAGCTGATAATATTACTGGTGAAAACAGTCTTGAAATCTTGAATTATAACCAATTTTAAGATTACAAATTGGTTGATTCAGCAGTGGATATAAACCATAGGTGATGGGGGATAAGAATTTCCATCTCAACAATGGAGCCATCTAACAAAGTCTCCAGTTCCCTAGGAACCACAGGCCTGATAACATAACATAGTCCTGAGGATCTTTTGGAATATCAAAGCAATGGAGGTAATCTAATTTTGAAGGAAAGGTGATCCACAAGGAAGACACCATAGCAGATAAGGAACAATTCCTGCTACTGACCAAATGTAGGTCCCTAGCTGTTGGCATCTGCAAGATGCTGGATTAAGATGTTCATAGCATTGGTTAATTTGCCAGAGGTAGAGATATTTAATTGTTATATATGCTGATCAGTGGTGGGATTCAGCCAGTTCGCACCTATTCTGGAGAACCGGTTGTTAACTTTCTAAGCAGTTCGGAGAACTGGTTGTTGGAAGAAATCTCATTTTGTTTTTTCCCACTTTAATCCTGTAAGGAAGGCAGGAAGGATACATTCTGGTGTTGCTTCCAGCCTAATCGTTATTGCCCTGCTTACAGAAACAGCCTCTCCAGTTAATCTTTATTACATTGTAACAGCTAAGGCAAAGTGCCCATCGACCTGAGTGACGCTGAGTTGGCCACGTCCACCCAGTCACATGACCACTGAGCCCTGCCTACTCACCTGGTCATTAGGGCAGAGAACCGGTTGTTAAATTATTTGAATCCCACCACTGATGCTGATACTTCACCCAGTGATAATGGATAAGTTCACCCAGTGGCCTCATGTCGATGTTAAAAAGGAGAATTAGAAAAGCACCAAATCCTATGCACCCCACATAGGAGTAGTTGAGGTGAGAATCATCCTTCCCATTCATCACTTACTGGAATTTCTGCAAAGGGGGAAGGCGAATCAGCACAGCGCTGCCCAGCCCCAATCCTCTGAGCTAATCCAGAAGGATACCATGGGCAATGGTGTGGAAAGCTTAAAAGGAAGATGATGGAAAATGATGGATGCACTATTCCCATCCCATCCATGCCAGAGGTCATCTAAAAGCATGATTGATACTGTTTCTACCCCACACCAGGGTCAGAATCATGACTAAAAAATGATCCATAGAATCTGCTTCTTCCAAGGCTTTTAAAAATTGTGACACAACTATCTTCTCTACAATCTTCCCCAAGAAAGAGAGGTGAGATACTGGATGAAAATTGTCCAGTTTAGTGAGATCCAGAAATGGCCACTTGAGGAGGGAGCCAACTGGGACCATCTGTGAGTGGAAAGGGAAGTATCAAGGGATTGAATTTAAATGTGAACCAGAAATTTTGTTTTTCCCTTCGTACCCTTGGACCTATCTTTTCAAAATTGCTTCTGCTTCCCTGCCTGTTAAATCTGATCAAGCTATTTTTTTAATAACCAGCTTTTATAATCTTGACTGAGCAGTCTAGATAGCACCCTGGACCAAATTTAATATATTTGTGCTCTTGATTTCCTTTTTTTCTTTTCCTGAATTAATTATAATCTTAATATTATAGCATTTGGAAAGGCGTTCATATTAATTTCAACTTCTAAATAACAAAACCTGAATTTCAGCCTTAGTGATCATTGCTTGGGCCATAAGTGTAGCTCAGTCAAGGTCTTTGTTATTCCCTGCTTTCCGCACCCTGCTCCATCTTATATACTTTGACTCTTCCTAAATCTTTCTACATTTCCCCCTGGTCCCTGTGATTTACTGTATCTGAGTTTTTCTCCTTGTCCCAAAAGTCCCCCACTGAGATGCCTTTCTTTTGTCAAGGTCGTGTTCTAATATCCTAAAATATTTTTTTGAAATTGAAATTGCCTATTCATTTAAATGATATACATAACAAAATTCAGCATCATTAATTTTTTTTCTGCTGATTCTGTACTTTTAAAAGTGCTTTCTTTCCCTTTAGTGGCCTCAAGACTATTTACACTTGGATCATACTTGTTTTTAGAGCTAACTGATGAAAGCTATTTGGCTTGAAATATCTTTTTATTTAATTTGCATTTCTTTTTAAAGCTAGGTCCGGTTTGGTGCAGTAAAATTAGATTATTTTTACATATGCCTGCACTCAGCCTGAATTTAAGCTTCTTCAGTATTAAAAAAGCAGAATCTCACATTGTAAAAGTGAACTGGCATACTCAAACAGTTGTACATGGCCTGTGTTCACTAGTAACAGGATTAATTTGCAATTTGCATCAGTTTGAGTGTCTGAATTTCTATTCTTAGCATCATTATCTTTTACATTCATGGAACATCAAATTACTACAGATATTAGCAGTATACAAAACCAGAAACAATGTACAGTAAACAAAATTATTCAAATAAAAGCTTTCACAAGCCAACATGGAAAAACTTAAAAGGTCCATCACAGTCTTTTTATCTTGAAGTCCAGCTTGTAAAAACACACAAAAAAGGGTGGTATGGGTAGAGAAAGTTTACTTCCAAAATGACAGACTGAAGGAAACTTTCTCATCAAAAGTTTATCATCTTCAAGTTTTATACTACAGTACATTGTGCTGTGTGATGCCGATGAGCATAGCTAGACAATAAAGACCTTCATCTGCAGAGAATCTATTAGTTAATACCAAATATTCTTCTGCAATATTTACATTTTGAGAAACTTAAATGTTTAGGCAAGCTCATAGTTCTGCTTTTCATCCTCTGCTTCCTGGCACATGAAAATATGAAAACAAAGCAGGTGAAGGTGAAATAGTAAATCAGTATTCCAGTTCAGCAATTTCACAGTGTTTCATTCATTCCACGTAGCCTGATTCCCCCCCCCCCAAATTCAATTAACACCGCAGTTGTTGTCACTGACTGGCAATATAAAAATATGAAAAATGAAACAATGTAAAAATGAATGCACACAAAAACTGAACCTAAATAGTGTCAGCAATTGAAACAGAAGACAACCCATTTAAACAATTAACATAACTATTGAATAAAATCAAGTCCAATAATGTTTAGTTTATGATGATGATAATCTGCTTGGGAAGAGCAGTCTTATTAAAGCATAAATATTGAAAAAAAATATTCACAGTGACTAGTCATCCCCTGCCTGACTTTTAATAACAAGTACAGTTAGAATAAAGTTAATAATTAGGTGGCTCAAAATGTCACTCCTATAAACATCCTGGTTCCAAGCCAGTTTGAACTTCATGGTTCAACAATTGAAGATCAGCTTCTTAACATTATACTTTAATATACTCCTTTAAAAGTAATGAAATTAAGATTACTTTCATTAATAAGATGCAACCCAGGCTCATTACTATCTCTGTTAATGACTCAATAATGACAAAGGCTCTTCAAAGGCTAACTTGATTTTGGTGCATTGGAATAATATAGCCTGGAGCCTGCAGAAAAAGCCAGAACTACTGTGCTAGATTTTAAATAAGCAAGTGTTTTGCTTACAGTTCATCATATAAATCCAAAATGTAGAATGCAAAATACAGTACTTCACACACATCATGTAATGCTTCATCATGGGACTGTCTATTAAAAAGAGATCTCAAGCATAATTGCAAGATGGCAAAATGCCAGGCTTATCATTCGGTGCAACTGACTAATCACCAGTTTGGATGACAACACAGTGATTTAGCCCATATAAATAGTTTCAGCAGTTAAGCATTATGTAGCAATTAACCATCTAATTCTAGAAAAAAATTCAGTGGAGTTGGGAGATGAGGTGGGAAGAAAATAAAGGGAGAGATGTTCAAATATATTTTCCACTAATTGTTCATCATAATGTTAAGTATGGCCACAATTCGCATTTCAGTAGCATTCCTTATTCCACCCAATTCAAGGAAGGAATTAGCTTTAACTTGGGTCTAAATCCCATTAAACTTAAGCAAGTAAATTTCAGGCAGAATATAGCCAGAATTCAGCCTATAGAACTCAGGCTTGTAAGTCAGTAATAAATTGACTAAGAGATATGCTTTCCAGATATGATAAAATTACAATATATATCCATGGATAAGCCTATCCATGGATAAGCCAAACCATTTTTTAAGTAAAATAGCATGAAAAATTCACTACTCATAAATATGTTGACCCTCAAAATTTTTGTGATTTAATTTTCACTATTGGTTGTGAGTTCTAATCAGAGTTTCATCTGGGTGACTTTGGTGAAGTCACTCTCTCTCAGCCCTAGAAAGCAAAACACTTCCAAAAGGGTTGCGAAGAAAAAAAATTTTTTTCTGTAGTGACAACAAATCAGGTTGAATCAATGGGCAACAAAAATAAAAATAACCCCAGATGGGGTGAACAAAGTTGCTAATTCTTGTAGCACTAACAACCACCCAGCATTATAGTATGATAAACCGTTAGAATCAAAACTGCCATCCTCCCTCACAGGCGCCTTTGCACATACTAGAGAAAAATATCAGAATCCAGAAATAACTGGTGGTAGTTGTTTCAGAAAAAAAAACTTGTTAAAATAACCAAAAACCTTTGAAAAATTAGCTTTCTGATGAAGCATGACCAATAACAGAAGGTTTTTTAAAACATAAGAGCAGAAGAAGAGTCTTGCTGGATCAAGGGCAACCATTCTCTTCCACTGTGGCTCCCTAGCAGTTGGGGGTTCAGGTATACTGCCTGTGATCAGAAGCTGATGAACATCCATCATGATTAGTAGCTGCTAATGCAACAAAACCTAAGCCCAAAAGTGTGCCTGGTATTTTTGACCACTGGGCATGTTTAATTTTTAGAAAGCTTGCAATGGGGAGTACTTACTAAACAGCCCAATGGGAAAATTAGTCTAGTCACAAAACACCCATTGATTTACCAGACAGCAAATGCTTCCCACCAGCCCAAGCCCTTCTATAGCTTTTCCACCACTTCAGGTTTTTTCCCCTCTCCTCCTGCTTTCCAGTCAAGACATGAAGTTGTAATTTGTATTTTGTAAGAATTCTAAATATACATATAGTAATATATAAAGATGATGTAAGAAGTTGATGCTTTGCTTTGCATGACAGATTTGAGAGGCAAGGAGAGGATAATAGCAAGAGAGAGACCCACTAGTACCACATTACTTACTTTTTTCTCTTAGCATGCAATTGTTTGGAAAATCCACAGCAAAGTGGCTGAATTTCTTCTAAGAACCCAAACTTTATATAATTGGGTAGAGCCAGAATTTTGGGCTCAATTGTGGTTGTAACTCAAGGATTATCTGTGGTAGTTAGAGCCATTATGTTGCAGAGGAAACCAAGCCAGGTTTTCACCAAGATTGTAAGTCATGTTTAGAGTAATACCACTTGAAATCCCAGCTGGGGTTTATATAACTAAATGAACCCTCCCAAATTGAACAAATGATCTTCACATGGGATAGGGAACAAAATGGATACTCCACATTTTGCCCCCACTCTTAGTTTTCCAGATTCTGTAAGTTTTCAAGTTGCTAAAAGTTGGCGGCAAATACATCTATTTTTAGTGCCTCGAGGTTGGCTATGTACCTTTATCTTAAAAATTGCAAGGTTAATGTTAGCCTCCTGTAACATAATGCCCCCCTGCCCTTTGAGAACACATGAAAAGCATGAAAACTAGCTCTAGTGCCAATAATATTATTGCACCAGTCACTTACTGCAACCAGCAAAGGAATACTTAATCAACCTAAAAATATTTATTCACCTCTAATCTAGAAAATAGCAGAGAAATGTAATGACAAGATTTAGTCTGGAACCTGATATAGTGATTCAAAAGTAGGCCAATTTGGCTAGACTGGACCAAAGGCACTCTTATTTGATTCAGTGTAGGAATCCAAATCAGAATTCAGAAATCCGATTCTTCCATTGATTATTCATGGAAATTAGTAAACGTTTGCACTGACTATGTATTTGACGTAGTCAGATGAACATTTCAGGAATAGCTTCAAATTATTAGATGATGAAGTCTGCCAAATCTTAGATGAGTCCTGTAATTTGTTTATTTTTAAATGCATGCATATTTTAATTTTTGGCCAAATTGAGAATGTGCAGATAAAGTCAACCCTTTGGGGTATATCTCATTGGCCTGCCATTTTCAGATTAATAGGCTGGTCTTCTCTGGTCTGTTTTCAAAGAGTGATCGTGCTGATAGACAGGGTTCTAATGCCTTTCTCACGATTCCTTGACTTATGACTATAATGGAGCCAAAGATTTCTGCTGTAAGTCATACGTTGAGGCACCCACATGACTAGATCTAATTTTATGACTTTTTTTGCAGCAGAAATTAAATGGATGCCATGTTTGTCAAGTGAATCTGGCAGTCATTAAGCGAATGCTGTCATTGTAAAGCAAACCAGTATATTCCTATGGGTGGTTATTTTGTCAGAAGCTGGCCAAAAGGCTGGAAATCATCAAAACCATACCAAATCATGATCACATGACCACAGAACATTGTAGCCGACTGTAAAGTAGAGCTGGTTGCCTGATGCCCAAAATGCAATTGTGGCTGTGTATGTATGTTCAGCCATTGAAACTCTTGAGCTGAGTCATAGATTGCTTTGAAGTGTTCTGTCATAACTTCAAATAAGCATTGAGCAACAGGTTGTTAAATAAGGACTATTTGTATAGAATTGAAAAGAATAGAAAGCAAAGTTTGGAAATGGTTAACAAACAAAACAAATGAAGCAACTGTTAAATTTTTATGCAATTTGTCCTGTTGTTGCTTGGATTTCGTGATGTCATATCTAGGTGTTGGTGTTCCTTTCTCCTTGTGTTTCTGAAATGACATGTATGGACCCATCTGTTGCAGCTCATTGCAAGATGATGGCAAAAGCAACTGAAAGAGAATCTGCTGGGAGTGGATCTGTTCCAAATTAGAAAAAAAGCCTTTCCTAAAAGGTTCTTGGGGGAGAGAAAGAAAAGCTTCCAGATGGATTCAGCTTGCTGGGCTCAGGATAGGTACTGAATGAAGAACCTGCACTTGTGTGCTTATTAAAAAAAAAGACTTACTAAACTCTCCTGGTAAAAAGTCAGATGGAAAAGAAAGTGCTATAATTCAAGAAAATATAAAGGCTGTAGCAGACTATCATTTTCTTTTTTTTCCAAAGAGACAGATTACTGTATCGCTTTCTAAAAATCATGACAAGAATGATAGATTAGTTGGAGGTGAGGGGCGGGGAATCTGAGCCTCAGCCCTTTGGACTAAAGCATCAAGTAGTTTGCATTTTTTTCAGCCCTGAACATGGGCAAAAAAACCTGGCTATCTTGAATAACACCTTGAAATGCAAGCCTGAAAGGGTGAGTTACTTAACAATATAGGCCATGTGCTGCCAGTACATTATCTCTGAAAAGCTTTCCAAACTGTTAAAGGAAAATCTTTGTGGGGAAACAAAATAGCAGCCTCAGGCCTTTCTGAGGATTTTGATGATTGCACTATTACATAGTAGTATAAATATTATTAACAAAATAATGTTAATAAGGGGAAGGAAAGTACATGTCACAAGAAGAATAAAAACACATTTTAAGGGTGTGAACAGCAACCCCTTCCCCCACTATAATTGTTGTATTTCCCATTTTAATTTGTGCCATTTCTAATTTAACGGTTTAAATTTGATTGGAGATTGAGAACTATTAGCATGGAGGTTTTTTTCAAAATGTTCAGTTGGTAAGTTGTGTCTCATACTTCATGACTCCATGGACCATAGTATGACCAGCACACACCCCCGGTCTCCACTCCCAAATTCATGTTCATTGAGTCAACGACACTATGGTGTCAATGACAATGACACCACCTCATTCTCTGCTATCTCCTTCTCCTTTTGCCTTCAGCCTTTCGAAACATCAGGGTCTTTTCCAATAAGTCCGCTCTTAGGTGATCAAATATTTGCGTTTCAACTTCGGTGTCTGCTCTTCCAAAGGACAGTCAGGGTTGATTTCCTTTAAGATTGACTGATTTGATCTCTTGCAGTCCAAGAGACTCTCAAGAGGCAAAATGTTGGGGGAAGGGTAAATATTGAGTTTACAATGTGGCTTCTCTCTTGCACTTATTCAGAATTAAAGATTCTGCTAATTCAAAGTTTTCTATGTTTGTTTTGCATGCGTGGCGTCAGCACTGTGAATAATTATGCTGTATTTTACAAACCTGATTTGAGAGAGTAGGAAGCATTGCTACAGACGGAGCTAGTATGTGATTATCGCCCCTATGAGACATGAAAATAATTTAAATTTGGCCTCTTGGGTGAACAGAAGCAATCATCTACTATTTTGGATCTAACTTTTCATACAGAAGTTTTTCTTTAAAATTACAATTAAAAAGATACAAATGAATGCAAACTTTAAAAAATGAAAAAAAGGAAGTGCATAAACGATAAAAAAGGAAGAGGAAAGTTAAAAAAATACAATAAGGACAAAGGAAATATATACAAAGAGTTGATGTTCCTCTACATCACAATTGTAATTCATCACCTTCACTTATAATACAACAACTGATATCTTCTTTGTGAGCCAGCAGTGTGCTGCAGTCACCAAAGAAGCTAATGCAATCATAGGCTGCATTAACAGAAGGATAGAATCAAGATCTCATGAATTTTTTGCTGTTTAACAGAGCTTTACTATGTTATGAGATTTCAACACATTCCTGTAATAGAAAGGATCACAACAGAGTTAAAATCAGTAATTCAAAGCCAATGGGGACCCCAATATTTGAAATATCTTTATTATATCTTTATTAAGTTTACTGTATATACTTCCCATCTCATTATCAAGCAACTCTGGTTGGTTTACAACATCATAAAAATCAAATATAAAAACATTAAACTATTACAAACATTAAATTAGTAAACATCAAAATTTTATGGACTTAATTAAAAGCAGAGAGACTTTCCTTAATTCTAACCCTTCTTTGCAGTCATTAAACTTTCACAAAAAGCAGGGAGTAAGAAGGAGAAGTTATCAAGATTTCTGGATAACCTATCACTGTGATGGTCCAACTTAGGACATATCTGCACTTTAAGGTGTTCTTCCCTGTACGCATGCAGGGTTGACTCTAAACAGATTAAGAAAGTGCTTAACAAGCATTTGATAAGAAAATTCTTATCAAAGAAAATTTTGATAATAGAATCTAAGATTTTCAGTGCAATATAAACTGCAGGCTGCCACAACCTCCATTGGACAATACCCTTCATGCCCTCCCAGCTGTTCCAGGAAAGCCAATCACCTTTTTTCCTGTGGGGTAACCTTCTTGGGCATATAGACTTAATATCTTATCATGCTCATGTTATTGTTCAGTCTTTAAATCATGTCTGATTTTTGGTGACTCCTGAGACCATAATATGCCAACCTGCCTGTCCTCCAGTGTCTTCCAGGGTTTGCCCAAATTTATGCTCACTGTGTTGATGACACTATCATGATCGTACCCACAATCAAGAACTAACTTTGTGAAAAGGTGTGGCTATAAGCATGATAGGATGCAAAACTCTATATGCCATGTAGCATGCTTCCTAAGCAAACATTTCTCAGAATCAGGCAAATATATATTTTTGCATTCTTAATTTTTCATCATATTAATGTGTGAAATTTGACATGCTGCACACTATTTTAATCGCTCTGGATGCTGCTTTTAATATTTATTATGCATGTTAATTTGTGGTTATTTTATTGCATATTTTAATTGTAAAACTGTAGAAAAATGTTTTATCTACAAATTTGCAAGTCATTCTAGAAATACATGGCTTTGAAAAATGGCATAGTTTTTAAAATATTCAGGCCCACAGGGGCTGCTAATGATTAATATAGTTTATGGCCTGGAATGGAGGACTTTTATCATTTTCACATAAAGTTTAGTATGTTTTTGTACTATAGTTCCAATGCATATTTATGCAGAAATATGGCTCATCTTATTCAAGGGCACCTAATGATAATAATAGAATAGAATGAAGCTCTGATTCACATGTGTAAGATTTGAAAGGTGAAGGCCTCAAATTTAGAATCTCATCTAATATGGTTTTGGAGGCAGGAAGGGCATCTATTAAGGCTATTCCACCCTGCACCCTTTTCTGGAGAGTGGCAGAAGATAGGAGTAAGTGGGGAAGATAAGATTTGCAAGTAGAAGATTCAGCTTACATAGAGAACACATATGTATACATTCATACAAAGGGGGAAGGAAGAGGGATCTGGATCCACTGTATGGCTAGTGCCATGAATTACTTACCTATTGGTTGGTGGGAGATGTGGATATTTTCTTATCCACTTCTCCCTTGCTATTTAACTTAAAAGTGCCAAAATTGCATTGAAGATCAACTATTCTACTTTTTTTTAAAGCGAGCATTTTGAATTTTAAGAGGAAAAGAATATTATACGAAGTGCTACATGGGACTATCACCCTCATATTCCCTGCAAATGATGCTATAAGAAGTTTATTAAAAGTAATGGTTTCTGTATCTCTTTGCTGCCGAGAAATGGTTACCTGGAGTTTTGTAGCCCAAATGTGATAGCTGAAGGCATGGTGACAGACAAAAAGAGCAGTTGTTTCCCATATGACTCCTTATGCTGCTGCTGCTGCTGCTGGCAACCCAGACGGGTTTCTGGAAACCGTCCTGTCTTGGTTTGGGATGGGGTGGAGGAAGTCTACGTTGCCTAGATTAGAACAAGCACCTGCCTTTCTTCATCGGCATTTGTACTTTGGACACTAACTCAACAAATAGCCCTTCTGGTTGTAACTACCGTATTTTTCAGAGTATAAGATGACCTTTCCCCTCCCCCCAAAAAAGAGGGTGAAAATCTTGGTGCATCTTATACACTGAATACAGCATTTTTGGCTCCCGAAACCCCGCATCCTTCACAAAAATGGACATGCAGAGTGTTTGAGAGGCCTGCAAAGTGCTCCTGGGGACTGGGGGGGGGGCAAAAACTAGCGAAAAATGGGCTGGTTTTTTTTGTTTTTACCCCCCCCCCAGCCCCCAGGAGCACTCTAAAAGCCTCCTAAAGGCTATGCAAAAACGGGCCTGTTTTCATGAAGAACAGGGCATTTTTTGCTCATTTTTGCCCCCCCAAACCCCAGGAGCACTTTGCAGACCTCTCAAACTCTCTGCATGCCTCGTTTTTCACAAAAAATGAGGCATGCAGAGGGTTTGGGAGGTTTGCAGAGTGCAAAAACTTTTTTTTAAAAAATTACCTCTTCAAAATCTTGGTGTGTTTTATAGTCCAGTGCATCTTATACTACAAAAAATACTGTAAATCTCTGAAATAACATCAGGCAATCAAATTTCTGTGAAAAGGAGATACATCTAAATGGACAGTACAACCTCATAAAAATATTAATGCAAAATCTTTTATTATGAGAAATAACAATTGATCACACAAGTAGTCCTCAACTTACAACCATTCATTTAATGACCATTTCAAGTTACAATGGCACTGAAAAAAGTGACACCATTTTTCATACTTGTTATGCTGTAGCATCCCCATGTGATCAAAATTTGGATGCTTGCCAACTGGAATGGGTTTATGATGGTTAGTGTGTCCCAAGGTCATGTTCACCTTTTGTGACCTTTTGACTAGCACAGTCTACGGGGAACCAGATTCACTTAACAACCATGTCACTAACTCAACAATCACAATGATTCACTTCACAACTGCTTGGAAAACTTTAGATCAGACTAAGAAAGAGCCTTACAGGTAGTCCTTGACAAACTATGGCAAGAAAGATTGAAAATGGGATAGAACTCACTTAACTGTCTTGCTTGGTAACAGAAATTTTAGGCTCAATTGTAGTCGTAAGTCAAGGACAACTTGTAAGGCTTTTTCTTAGTTTGATGTAGTTTTCCAAGCAGTTTCTGTGAAAAGGAGATACATCTAAATGGACAGTACAACCTCATAAAAAGTTCTTTTGAATTTATCATGATGCTTTTAGCTTTTTATATTCCCTCAGTACCTTTCAAAGCTTAATGGGCTGCATTTCTGGCAGATTTGCTGTGCACCACATGTTCAGTTATCAGGATGAGGTGATTATTTTTAAGGCAGATTTCTCAAGAGCACTCACATTACCTAAACGTTTTCATCTGAGTGCCACAGAGAAATTTAAACTACAAGCCAGTGAAATGCAGCATGTAGACCTTGGCAATATCTGTGGAGAATAGAATCCACTTATGCCTGTTCAAGATATGACGAACACATCCTTCTCAGTTTTTCCTTCCTGGAGAGTACTCAGCTTAGTGGAAATTCTGAGTGAAGAAACAAGCATTTTCCAAAAGCCTTTATTAGGAAGCTAAGTTAAAGATACCAAACTAACAACTCAGAGAAACAAGTGGACCATCTGCTGATATTTTGCTTCAGATATCTACCATGTATCTACCATCTAGAAAATACATATGGCTGAAGCAAACATAGATTTGAAAAACCTCAGAGTAAGCTATCTATTTGTGGGAGGTTCCTTGAAGAACTCAATTATTCAATATTAGATACTTTCCATGAACTAGAGTCCATTGCATGAATGTGTGAAAATTCTTTGAGAATTATAATATGTATTTTTGAACACTTTGGTACCAAATGCAATAGTATAAGCACAAACACATCTAGATTGCAATGTTAGTGAATGTTTCTGAATATATCAAAATGATGTACACATTCTATTCAATAACTTGTTCTGGGCAAGAAAATGTTCATATGTAGATGTGGAGCCAAAGTCATTTTTATTTATTGGTCATAAATCTACTTTGCTATAACAGCATAAGGAGCTTATATGAGGAAGCTGTATAATGGTTTTTGAATCCTGGATGCTTTCTTAGTTATATGGGTAACTTTTCTGTCAGCCCCTGTGTTGCTGACCTCAGAAGTGGTTCCAACTGTCAACAGTCAGTCATTGGTGTGATGCCTTGTCTTGGAGAACTCAATCATTATCTATTTAATTTATTGAGAGTTGGGAGTGATAAAAGGAGTAAGATGATGGCCAGAGCACAATTGGCAGGAAATTCAGCCCCAACCCAGCCAAGCTAAAAGTTCATATTGAGGTTTATTCCAAAGGTAGTAATGGTGCAAAAAAAAATGATTTCATTATCTCATTTGCTTGTGTAGAATGGAATAAGCCATTTAAAACTGGATAACTGAATTATTTTCTTGTGTGCCCATTCTATTTCATGGATAAAATTTCTAAAATATACCTGTTGTACATTGTGATAATGTCAGGATCAGTCCCAATTTTCTTTTTCTTGGAATTATTCCTATGATACACCCCTTAAAGATTTAGACAACATTCTTGTAGTTTGAGACTTATTTTCTATTACTTTTATCCTTCAATAAAAATTAACCATCTGTCTTATTGAAAATAATGGGATTTTAGTCAAATAAAGGAGAGATAATGATAACAATGTATATATATGTATGGGTACAACATGAGGAAATTGGAAGTAAATTGTAAACAGTGATTTGGAAAGGAAAATTAGAAACTTTGTTACTAAATGTTATTGATGTTTAGCTAGAATAGGCCATAAGATATAGTGTTATTGGGATACTAGAAATAGCAAATGAGATGCCAGTATGTGGTTATGTCTTGAGTTTTGGTATGTTTTATGATGAAGAACATTTAAACAATTATAGTCAAACGAGAATGGGGGTAGGATGATTGTAATATGTACAAATATATTTGATTTAAAATACTAGAATTAATATGAATCATGGGTGACTGTGAAAGAAACGCATGAAAAATTTTTGTAACCAACTGATACACTTTCTACAGTATATAAAGAAAGAGGATTTTTTGTGTTGTGTCTGTTTTAAAAACTAAAAATAAAAAACTTTTATTAAAATTTTTTTATTAAAAAAAAGAAAATAATGGGATTTATTTTTTAATAGAGTGCCATCAAATTCATCTTGTTTGGTTAAATACTTGAAAGTGCAGCATAAAAGCTCCAGATTTGGGGGAATGTGGTAGGTAATGAATGAAAACAGCAAACAACCTGTTTGTTTCAGTTTAGCCTGATTAGCACAAGGGGGGGGGAAATCTGCCACTGCCTCCCAGCAATTTGCCTCCTTGCAGCAAACAGTGTGTTTCAGTTTCAATTTCAGTGCAGCCTATTAGCACAAGCAGCTGATTGTTGGTTGGATTGGCCTCCCGATGATCAGCTGTTTCAGGCTGCAGGGATTGCCATAGCCTATTGCCACCACTGTGCACCCCATTTTCAGCCTCTGCATCCCATTTTCAGCCTCTGCATGCCCCATTTTCCACCCGTTCTGGGTGGCGGGGATTGGAATGGGCAGAAAATGGGGCGTGCAGAGATGGCAATAGGCAATGGCAATCCCTGCAGCCTGAAATAGCTGGTGGTTGGGAGGCTGATCCAACCAACAATCAGCTGCTTGTGCTAATCAAGCTGTGCTGAAGCTGAAACTGAAACAGGCTGTTTTCTGTTTGCTGCAAGGGGGCAAATTGCTGGGAGGCAGAAGCCAAAGGGTGGGGGCAGCAGGTGGGCGGGCTACATTTGGTGTATAAGATGCACCCAAATTTTCACCCTCTTTTAGCAGGGAAAAAGTGTGTCTTACACTCTGAAAAATACAGTAATTCTCTTGCAAAATCATTCACCAGTGATTTGAAGATAATAGATTGAAATGATATACAATATTTTGGCACAGCAGAGGAAACCATAAGACAGGCATAGCTTCTAGGAACTCTAAACAAGGTGGGCTGTAATCAAGAAAAGGTTAGGGTCTAGCTTAGAAGATATTCTAAGCAGAGTCATCCATGATCACTTAGGAGAATTGAGCTTATCACCTGAACCAGCAAGAAAAAACACAGCTTCTTTTGGTGCCAATGATGTGATAGCGATTTGAAAGAAGGATGCTATAATTATTTATTTTATTAATTAATTAAATATCTATGCTTCCTATCTCACTGATATAGCCACTCTGGGCAGTGTACAGGACTATCGTTTCAAGCATGGATAAGGTGACCAGATTTTCAGATTGGTAAAGAGGGACACCATTGATGGGGGGGGGGGGGGCTTGATTAAAAATTTTATTTTTTGTCAAAAGGTCACCCCAGGACACTGAAACCAGCATAAATACAAATCTGTTGCAAAACAAAATTTTGATCACGTGACCATGAGGATGCTGCAACGGTAGCTAAGTGTGAAAAATGGTCGCAACGGTCGCTAAGTGTGAAAAATGGTCATCAGTCACTTTTTTCAATGCCATTGTAACTTTGGTCACTAAATGTTTTCCCCCTCCTCGAGACTCCTCACTTCTTCCTTCATTCCTCTTGCTTATCTACCTTCACCTTATCCGTCTTCTGCTCTTTCCCTCTCTTCCTTCCTTTCTCCTTCCATCATCTCTTCTTTCCTCACTCACTCCCTTCCTCCTTTTTTCTCTTCCTTCCTCCTTCCATTCTTTCAGCTTCATTTCTTTTGCCTATCTACCTTCTCTGTCTTTCTGCTCTTTCCATTTCTCTCTTCCTCTTCGCTTCTGTTCCTTCCTCCTTCCCTCCTTTCCTATTTCTTGCTTCTTCCTTCCTTCTGCCTATCTACCTTCACCTTCTCTGTCTTTCTGCTCTTTCCCTGTCTTCCCCTTTCCTCCCTCCTTTCCTTCTTTCCTTTCTAGTTCCATCCTTTCTTCTTTCCTCTCTCCCTCTTTTTCTTTTTTCCTTCCTTCCCCCTTCCTCTTGCCTATAAACTTCATCCTCTTTGTCTTTCTGCTCTTTCTCTCTCTTCCACTTTTCTTCCTACCTCCTTCCCTCTTTTCTCCCTCCCTTCTTCTTCTTCTTCCTTTCTTCTTCCATCTTCCTCCTCCTCCTTCCATTCTTTCTCCTTCCATCCATCTTTTCTCCTTCCATCTTCTCCCCCCTCCCTTCTTCTTTTCCTCCCCCCTCCTTCCTTCCTCTCCTTCCCTTTCTCACACACAGGAAGGGGAGGGGGACTTTCTAGTCGCTTTCACAGCATAATTTCTTTATCTAACTTTTAAAAAACAGTGTGCAAATCAAACGAGATTTTCGTAACCTGCGAAGCACCAAGTTATATTATGTTGTTACAAATTCGCAGCTACTCCATTCTTTCCGATAGGGAACTGCATTTCCCAAGATGCCTGAGGTCCTCAAAGCGCTGAACGCGGTTTTGCAATTGACTCCAGCGAGGCCCGGTAGCCACCAGCTGGGGTGTCTGTCAGGGTGCTGCGGAGCGGACGCGCCGTTTGTTACTGCTTCCAGCAATCAAGATGGACAAGGGAAGCGACTGAAATGGACGCTGGCCGCAGGAGAGCGAGGCTGCTGCCGGCCATTTCACCTCGCGCAGAGAACTTCCACTGGGTCCTGGGGCTTCTGCCGGGCGGCACAAGCCCGGGAAGCGAGTGGAAGTTTTCTGCGCGACTGAAACAGAAGCCGCGGCAGGAGAGCGAGGCTGCTGCCAGCCGTTTCACCTTGCGCAGAGAACTTCCACTGGGTCCCGGGGCTTCTGCCAGGCGGCACAAGCCCGGAAAGCGAGTGGAAGTTTTCTGCGCAACTGAAACAGAAGCTGCGGCAGGAGAGCGAGGCTGCTGCCAGCCGTTTCACCTCACGCAGAGAACTTCCACTGGGTCCCGGGGCTTCTGCCGGGTGGCACAAGCCCGGGAAGCGAGTGGAAGTTCTCTGCACAACTGAAACGGAAGCCGCGGCAGGAGAGCCGCAGGGGAGGGCAGTGGGACGCGACCACGCCTCACGGACTCGCAGTTTGGTCGCTGGGAACTGTGCAGCATAGGTGCCGCCACGCCGGTGAGTCCATGACCGAGTGGAAATTCTGTGTGCGAGCGGCGGCAGCTGTTTCACTCATGCAAAGAACTTCCACTCGGTTCCAGAGCTTCTGCCGCCCGTGGCGGCCCAGCACAGGGGCTGGCTGTGACGCGAGGAGGTGAAATGAACTCCGCAAAGGGGGAGAAGGAGGAGAGGAGGGCTGTCTCCTCCCCCCAGCACCTCCCGATTCCCACCCGTACCAATTCATAACATGATTACTCACCAGTGAGTAAGCGCAGCTGCAACCCCAAAAGACGAAATGAAATGGAGACTCGCGCAGGCGTGCTCAGCTAAGCGGAGTCCAGCCAATCAGTGAGCTGGTTGGGATGGAAAATTTTCAGCATGTGGCGTGCTGAAAATTTCCCATCCCAGCCAGCTCACTGATTGGCTGGAGTCCACACCAATCCAATCAGTGAGCGGCAGGCTGGGCTGGCTTAAATTTGTAGGATAGAACGGAACGATGAGCCAGCCCAGCGAGCTAGCAGCTGATGGGCAGGGGAGCGAGGGAGCTGTGAGCGCCAAAAAAAGCGTGTTTTTAAAAGAACCGTGCGGGATGCGGGAAAATTTATGAAAAAGCGTGGCTGTCCCGCCAAATGCGGGACGTCTGGTCACCCTAAGCATGGAGAAAATTTATGCATTACTGATATTTTTTGGCAATATATTCTTAAATAGCTAATGGATGTCATCTTATTTCCCCTTTAATTATCTCCTGGGACTTGTACCTAGTTGAGTATCCAGACTTATATCATGTAGGTTAACTTCCAAATCAGTAATATCTGCAATCCATTCTCAATGTAGTTTACCTTACAGGTGATTGTGGTAATGATTCCTGATGTGCTATTTTATGATCTCCCACCAACCACATCAACCAAACTACGGCAATATGTATTAACTTAAAAGATAAGTCTTAAAATTTACTGTATTACATACACTCCAAGTTTATTTTTAATGGATAGATTTTCTAAGGGATATGATCTTCTGGTTAACTTAATCCTTCTACTTCCCTCAGGACAAGCAAAGCTCTCAGGCACATAGAACTTAAAAATCTCCATTACTAAGTACAGGGCTATAATACCAGACTTTTTAAGGCAATTATTATTTTATCAGAGCAGATCTGAATAGTTATGTGGCTTGACATCAGGAAGCTAACCTAAATTTTGTCATTTCAATACATGTCTCACAAACTGAGAGATTTCATCTCCCTGCTGTGTTTGATCTTCATCATTGCCTGAGAAATTATTAGGAGCAGTATCTTTTTTTTCAACTACAGACACATTTTAAGTTCAAGTATTTTAGCACCTGAACTCAAGTGAGAATAATAAATGCCAAAAAATATTTATAGCTAGGTATATTGAGAGTTTCCACTTCCCTCTACTGCAATAACATGCATCCATCTGCTAATAGTATTAGAGCTGTCTTTTAAAAATACTAATATGATCCAAAATTAGAAGACTGTGGTATACCAAAATAAATGTTGCATCTGTTTAATATAAAACCAATAATTAAATTAGTTGTAAATCATCCAGCAACAGTCATCCTTTTGGCCTTCGGCTTGTAAAAGAATTCAACCGGATCACACATCAGTGTTGAAAACTCTTAAGCTATTCCCTCTGGCATGCTTCTAGAATTCAGACACTGTAGTGTATCAGTAGATGTTTTAAAGAACTAATGTGTTAGAGTTTATTCCCAGACTTCAGATACATTGGATGCAGTGGTGAAATTTTTTTTACTACTGGTGTGGCTGTGGGTGTGGCTTCGTGGGTGTGGCAAGGGAAGGATACTGCAAAATCCCCATTCCCACTGCTTGCATTCCACAGATGGAGTTTCACTAGTTTGTGCAACCCAATTACGGTCATGCCACAGACTGGTGCCGGTCCAGAGACCAGGGGTTGGAGTCCCCTCGTCTATAAGTTGCACTCCCATCTCCATTTTTGCAGCTCCCAGAGAATCCCATAACTAGGGTTAATGAAATTCAACAACATAACTGCAGATATGGGGTACCATGATTGTGGCTGTGCATTGATATTTATACAAAACTACAAAGTACTTTGTGCTCTTTTAACTATTTGGAAATTGTAGAACTAACCTAGACTAATAGGCAGGCAGGCAGACACGTGCGCAAACAAACACGCACACACGCATTAATGTGATATGAGCATTTGACTACAAAGGATTTAATTATATAGCTAGTCATTGACTTACTACTCCAATTGTGATTGGAATCTTGGTCTCCAAACAAAGCAGTTATTAAGCATGGCACCTACATGACTACTTCACTCAACAACTGCAGTCTTGGCACCCCTGGTTATAGAAGCAAGTGATCATCAAAAAGTTTCCACATTGTTAATCAGACAAAGGGAAGGAATTGCCTACTGAGTTCAGCTCCCCTTGATACACAGAAGGAAGTATATTCCCTAGTTAAATATGATAAATTTTCTACATGTGCTTGGTGAAGATGTGGTGCATCTTCCAACTTTGTTTTGCATAAATCTTAAAGAGCGCCCTATTACTATATACATAATAAAAATTATTTGACTTAATTATATGACAGCCTGAAAAAAAGTATAGATTATCCTACAATTATCCTTCCATCCATGGACAGTAGTAAGCCAAATTCTTTCCTTTCCAGGGATAGACCATTGCCATCTGAATTCCAGACAATGTCCTGTCTGTTTCATAATCTAGCACTTCTTGAGTTAGCTGAGCTCTACAACAATTGAGTCAGTAGCCCTATCTCGTCATTCTACAGTAAGACTAGGCCTTTGATAGAAGTAACAGTCCCAATTTATTTTACTACACTTGAAAATGCCCCACTTATAAATTTTAGAAGTCATTCTCAGAAATCCTGCTTTTGGAACCCTCTTATAGTAAGTAGCTCTCCAGAGAAAAACTTCTCATTGTTTTATCTTTGGAGCGTAGCTGACTACTCTGTCATCCAAATGGTAGAGGGGAGGGGACTAGAGGGTCAACTATACTGGAGTTCATTCTTACTAACAAGACATGAAATGATAGAAGTAGAGGGAGTTGAAGTTGCAGGAGCTTTGGAAGGGAATGACCATGTCATGTGGAATTCAATACAATGTCAGATACAAGCAATACTGTTAGGTAAGCTCCCCGTTGGGAGAGCAAGTACGTTCAGCGAAGCATTGTGAGAGTTGCGTTGGAGAACACACAAACCAGCATACAGAGACACTGTATTTTAAATAAGCTTTTACTTTCTTGGAAATAGAGGTATCAGAGTCCATCAAACAGTCCAAGTCATACACAGATAAGACAGTCAGTCATCAATGTCTTTCAGTTAAGGGATAATCCAAATAACATAGTCCAGGAACATATTATCAGTTCAGTAACCAAGGTTTCCTAACAGTTGCAAAACTTACAATAGCTCACGGCACTCAGATCAGTCCAGCATCTAACAAACAGAGAGAGAGCTAACAGGCATTCTGACTCCCTCTTATGGCCGATTGAGGAAAACAGCACCCAATCACATTTTACAGTATGATTTAAAGAAACAGATACAGCATTGCTGTATGATTTATATATTGCCAACCCAACCATTAGATTATATTCCTAACAAATACAACAAAATCAAACTAGTGTCTTAGACTTTACAAAAGCTGATTTCAACAAATTTAGAAAGAGCTTGGAAAGGATTTCATGGATGAAAATCTTAAAGGTACAACAATTCAAAGACTTGGGAAATTCTGAAAAATCTATATCTATAAAAGGCAAATACCACTCACTCATCAAGAACTCTCCAGAACCACAAAACCTACAAACTTGAAATTTGGCACATATGTTCCTCTTGGCTCCTAAGTGCTTGCTAACAAAGGGTTTTTTGAAATAACCATCAGATGGTTAGTATTTCTTATACAATAATTAACATGCTCTGATGCTAAGGAGTTCTACTCCCCCTCCTCACCTGAAAAGAACTCTGTTCCAACTACCAGTTGCCTCACATTCCGTTACCTCAATTCAAAATGACAGATGTTCCACTCCTTCACCCAGGAGTGGTCTGGGGCTCCTCACAGTACTAAATGTTGGTACCTCACCAAAATGTCTACACCTTCCACTTATGGAACTGCTTCCGGACTCAAGGCGGCAGGAGTGATATTCCCTTATGTGTTTCAATCACCGGCTACCACTGAGCCAACGGATTATGAACTGAATTTCTCCTGCATAGCCTGATCACGTAGTTTCGTAGCAAAGCACAGGTATCCAGCTAGTGTGATTATAAAAACCCAGTCCACCACAATAGCTTTGGAAAAGAAAAAATAAGAAATCCAAGAAGAAATCAGCATGATTACATAAAAACTGATAAACTGAAAGTTAAAAAAAGGTTATGTATAAAAAATGGAGTGAGGGACACATAACTAAAGCAGAATACCAGCACCTAGCCTGAATCTACAAAGTTAAGTCAGGAAAGCTGGGGCTCAGAATGAATTAAGACTTGCAACGAATGTCAAAAGTAATTTTTAAAAAAAGTTTTTTTCAACATGTAAAAAATAAGAAAAAAAGTCAAGGTAACAATAAGTCCACTAATGGGAGAAGATGGCAAGGTTCTGTCTTAGGCCCACTACTCTTCAGTATCTTCATAAATGATTTAGATGAGGGAATAGATTGGAACCCATCAAATTTCCAGACAATACCAAGCTGGCAGGAATAGCCAACATCCCAGAAGTTAGACTCAACATCCAGAAGGATCTCGACAGATTTGAACACCAGACCTTATCTAACAAAATGAACTGCAATGGTGAAAAAAGTAATTTTTTACATTTAGGCAAGAAAAACCAAATATACAGGTATAGAATTGGTGGAATCTGACTCAGCAGCAGTAACTGCAAGAAGGATCTTACAATCCTAGTAGACACCCTAGTAGACACTCTCTTAAATATGAGCCAGCAGTGGGCTGCAGCTGTCAAAAAAGCCAATACAATCCTAGGCTGCCTTAATAAAGGGATACAATCAGGAATATGGCCAACAATTCCAAGACAACCAGGTTCTGCTAATAATCAGGGAGGCCTTTCCAGGAGAGATCAGTGTTGGAACCAGCTTTGCCAATTGCTTTGCCAATTATGTGAAAATGTTTTTCAGAGAAGGGATTCCACTGACCATTGTGCAATAATAGGGCAGTTGGAAAACATTTGTAGCAAGAAGGCATTCATAGCAGCAAAAACCAAGGCAAACGTCTTAAGAGAATTAAAAAGAAATTTAAAAAAAAGACAATTTATTCACATTTAATTGAAAGAGGTATCTAAAAGGTAATAATCCAAATGAAAAATTGCTGGAGCTGATTAATTTCTTCAGTAATTTCTAATTGCTGGAGCTGATTAATTTCTTCAGATGACCTGGTTGTCTTAGAATTATTGCCGTTATTGCCGTACTTGGTGAAATCTAGCCAGCTAACTAGTTTTCTAAGATAATAAAAGGAGATTGAGGTTGAAAAGAGTTCCTCAGATACAAGCAGGAAACAGCAGCAGTAGAAATGATTTTATATTGTACCTTAAAAGGAATGATAATATATACTTTTCAAGGCAAGCAGGCATTCCCCCCCCCCCAGTATTTTTGCAAATTCTTTATAGTTCTGCATTGTTTTATCTCTTTATCTTGTACATCTTCCAAGATGCTGTCTTTTCTTCTTTAATATGCCCAAACTAATGGGAAAGCGCTCTCTGGGTGTCTCCTCGTGAAGAGCAGCCTTCTGGAGCACAAGTGGGTGTGGCACCCTGTGGTTCCAAACCCTAACCCAGACCTCCTTTTCCAGGCTGCAGACATCGTCTAAGGTGTGTTTCCTTCTTCTGGGAAATCCTGTGAGTGACAATAACTTACCTTTAGTCAGAAGGGGAAAAGTTCATTTCCATGAACTTTGGGGTTTCAGAATAAAAAGAGAGTCTATTAAACAGGGATGACTGACCAGAACAGTACTTGTGTTGCTGGATGCATCTACAGATGCTGGATGGCTGACTGCATGAGAAGCCATTCCTGGGGGTTGCTAGAAACAGGACAACGAAGGAAAAACTTTTGGGGAGGGTAAACAAGCTCCAGGATCAGACCGAACCTGACTGTGGCCCTAACCCAGACATCAGTAGTTGTGGCTTCCTATTGGTCGGCGAAAAAATGTAACCTGCCTCCAATGAGGAACTGTTCCTGAGAGGGATTAAGGTCTGTGGTAGTATCGGTTACCGCCTCCCCGAAAGGGATACTTGGATTGGTTACCCCTCTGCTGCCAATATTGTTGTTGCCTAGGCAATAACCCGAGGGAGAGTACTCCGATTGCTGGGTGGGCCCCCCATATTCCTGGGTACGAAAGGGCTGCCTTCTAGGATAGGGTGCTGAACGTGAGAACCCCTTCTTGGGATTGGAGGGAAGAACTTTGCATTTATCCTTACCCTCAATCAACAGGTGGGTGAGAGAATCCCCAAATAGGGCACCCCCCACATATGGCTCAGATGCCAGGCGCCATTTATGTTTGACATCTGTTTGCCACTGCGCAGCCACAGAAGTCTGTGTGAGGCTATCAATGATGCCATTGCCTTGGAGGCTAACTGGGTAGCGCTCCAAGTGGCATCTGAAGTAAATTGTATAGCAGATACAATTTTATTCAAGTCCTAATAGGCTCTTGTATCCCTGGCCGGGATCCGCTCTTGCAGCTGTTGTAGCCAGCAAAGGCTCGAGTGGGAGAAAAAGGATGCCACCATCAAGGCCTGTGCCGCCCAGGCGGCTGCCTGGTGGCCCCATTGGAGGACCTGGTCCTCTCACCTATCCTCCAGTTTGAGGATATCTTCTTACGCCCCTGGCATCATAGTGTTAGTGTACAGAGCGGCTATAGGGGCATCGATTGTGGGTCATAACAGTGACTTGTAGAGAGTCTTAGTGATGTTATAAAAATGCCTATCATTGGCTGAGGGAGCCGGTCCAGATGTGGGGGTGGACCATTGTCGACGAATTGTGTCCACAAACAGTTGTGCAGCTGGGATGACATCAGCTTCCATCTTGTGGTCGGTAAACCAAACACTGGTTGACTGAGCCTGCACCAAAGACGAGGCCTTGGCCTTACACAGTAGGGGGGGTAAACAAATTGGATGGAAAGAGGCTGGTGTAGGTGAGTTTGTCAAGAACAGGTCCTTCCTCCTCTGACAGGTTGGCCTCCCTGATCTCCCCTTCCTCCAAGGTTGGGGAGGGGCAGTGGTCAGGCTCAGGTGGTGGAGGCTGGTCCGTAGGAACAGGGCCCCCCATGTGTGTGGTGTTTCCTGAGGAACTGTTTAACTGTTTATTAAATGTATAGGCCGCCCAATCCCGGAGGACTCCGGGCGGCTTACAGAAACAGAAATTAAGAAAGATTAAAAACAGATAAAAACAAGACAAATTTAAAAGACACAACATGCACCCAATCTAAGCAGGTATGGACCTCAATCCAGAGGTCAACAGCCCCAGGCCAGCTGGAATAGCCAGGTTTTAATAACTTTTCACAAGGCCATGAGACTGGGTAGGGTCCGGATCTCTGGGGGTAGCTCATTCCATAGGGCCGGAGCAGCAACAGAGAAGGCTCTACTCTGAGACGTCGCCAGCCGGCATTGTCCAGCTGACGGCACCTGGAGAAGGCCCATCCTGTGCGATCTTATCGGTCTTAGGGAGGTGTGCGGCAGAAGACAGTCTCGTAGATATCCGGGTCCTAGGCCATGTATGGCTTTAAAGGTGATAACCAGCACCTTGAATCGTGCTCGGAGACCAATAGGAAGCCAGTGCATCTCGCAGAGGATAGGTGTAATGTGTATCACTCGCGTGGCTGCATTCTGGGCTAATTGTAGTCTCTGAACACTTTTTAGGGACAGCCCCATGTAGAGCGCATTACAGTAATCCAGTCTTGAGGTGACGAGGGCATGAGTGACTGTTTGCAGTGCCTCCCGGTCCAAATAGGGCCGCAACTGGTGTACCAGGCGAACCTGGGCAAAGGCCCCCCTGATCACAGCTGACAGATGATGTTCCAATGTCAGCTGCTGATCCAGGAGGACCCCAAGTTGCAGACCCTGTCTGAGGGGAGCAAATTTTCTCCTCCCAGGCTTAGGGATGGACTAGCTGGGCTGTCCTTAGGAGGCAACATCCACAGCCACTCGGTCTTGTCAGGATTGAGTGCAAGCTTGTTCACTCCCATCCAGACCCTAATAGCTTCCAGGCACTGGCACATCACTTCCACCGCTACACTGAGTTGGCACGGGGTGGACAAATACAACTGTGTATCGTCCGCATACTGGAGGAAGTCCCACCAATGGGCCTGCAGCCTTTTCCTTCAACCCTGCCACAATGCCCTGCTTTACAGCCTCCGCTATAATGTCTTGGAACCCCGATGGCATAGTTGTACAGTATACAAGGTCAACAAGGGGGTCACGGTCCCTTCTGGACGTAGGCCAGCTGCTGTAGGGGTGAAGGTGGATTCTGCACTATTACCTTGACAACGAGTGTCAGAATTGCCCCAAAGCCCTGATGTATTGATTGGCAACATAGGACTGAATGAGCCCTGGCACATCCCCAGTTGGAGTGGAAGTGAGGCTGTTTGGCTAGGAGCCCTTGCTTCCTTGTCTAGGTGGTGGGCAGGGATCCCTGTGGCCTCCGAGTGCTTGCCTTTGGATGAGGCTTTATGGGACCTTTTTGTCTTCGACCCCTTGCTGCCAGAGGAAGAGCCCTTGTTGGTACCGGTGGTCCCCTGGAAGGTAGCAGGTCTGGAGGGAGAAAGGGCTGGCACCTGAGGCATGGAGCAGTGGGGAGGATTCAAGGCAGTTTGTTCCAGGCTAAGAAGGGCGGAGAAACAGAAGCAGCAGCTCTAGAGGCAGACTCAGAGATGATAATAAGCCCAGGTGGTTGTGGCTTGGCCCCTCCCAAGAGAGTATATAAGTGAAGAAGTGGGGAGGGGTCATTTGCAAGACACAACTGTTTGAAACAGTATTGGAATACTCTGTCTGTCTTGTATCTGTGCCTGTTGGATTTTGGGTTGCTGCCAATTAGTGTTGCATGTGAATCTTGTCTGGGCCTTCAGGCAAAGGAGTCGATAAATCTGTGATTAAATAGTGGCAAACAGCCAAGCCTGTGTCTGGATGATTTGCAGATCGGAGGGGGGGTTGCGAGCACCTCAGACTCATGTATGAGGACCCCATTAAGGAGGAAACAGCCACCAGACTGCTCAAGATGCTGCAGCAGGGCCAGGGCTCCTTGTAGGATTATGTCAGCGAATTTCGGCTCCTTAGCCAAGATTCGGCCTGGAATGAGGCAGTCCTCATGGATACTTTTCAAGATGGGCTGTCGGATAACCTGCAGGATGGTGCGGGTGGACAGGCCACCGACGTTCAACATGCTGATCCACCTGTGCCTCCGGATAGATGCCCAGTTGCAGAGGCAGGGGCCTCGCCGTGTCCCAGGAGACCAGGGGGGTGCCAATCCCGCAGGAGACCCTAGCTCCACAGGAGGAGCCCATGGATTTGGGCACCGCCAAACCCCGCTTCTCGTGATCTGAGATGGACAGATGGCGTGCAGGGGGTTGTGCTTCTATTGTGGGGATCCTGGACACCTGGCCACGGTTTGCCTCAAGAAGAGTAGGGGGGCTGCGAGATCTAAGGCCACCCTCAGCTTCAGAACAACTTGTCGGGAAACTGGCAGAGCCCGATCTGAGGGAGACCTTAGGTCAGGCGCACACAGAGACAGGGATTGGCGGCCCTCCCTGACACTTCATTTTGGCAGCACGCATTCTCCTGTCTGGTAGTCCATGCCCTGGTCGATTCTGGGCTACCACGAACTTTATGGACATGGTGTTTGCAACCAAGTATGCCGTCCCTCTGTGTCCGATGGACCCTCCGATGCTGGTCGAGACCATTGACGGCCGGGTGCTTCTGTCTGGGCCTATCAAGGCCGCCATGTAGCCCTTGCGCCTGGTCCTCGGAGATCACAAGGAGGCCATCCAGTTTTACATTGCTTCGGGCCTGCATTTCCCCATGGCCCTGGGTTTGGCTTGGCTGCGGGCACACAACCCTCAGATTTATTGGTCCCAGAACCTGGTGATGTTCCCATCCCTGCAATGTGTTGACCATACCTGTCACATCTGTGCAGACCAGGTGCTCAGTTCTCCCGGGGTGTCCTTGCCACTGGACTTAGCGGAGTTCGCGGATGTCTTCAGCGAGCAAGAGGCGAACCAAATGCCACCGCACCGGCCTTATGACTGCCCCATTGACTTGGTACCGGACACGAAGCTCCCTGTGGGTCGCCTGTACTCCATGTCCGAGCTGGAGTTGGCGCATTGCAGGTTTTTCTGGACAAGAACCTCTCCTGGGGTTTTATTCGGCCCTCATCTTCGCCACTGTCTGTCCCGGTCTTGTTCATCAAAAAGAAGACCAGGGATCTGAGACTCTGTTGCGATTATCATTGCTTGAATGCCATCACATTGCACAACCATTACCTGCTGCCCCTGATTCCTGAGTTGTTGGAGCGGCTCTGGGAGGCAATGGTGTTCATGAAACTGGACTTACACAGTGCTTATAACTTGGTCCGAGTCTGGGCGGGGGACGAATGGAAGACGGCCTTTGGCACCCGGTACGGACATTTTGAGTACACAGTCATGCCGTTCAGATTGACCAACACCCTGGCAGTTTTCCAGCACTTGATGAACGATATCTTCCGGGACCTCTTGGATCAGTTTGTCATCATTTACCTGGATGACATTTTGATTTACTCGACTTCTCGGAAGGATCATCTGCAGCACTTACGCCTGGTTCTGCAATAACTCTGGGAGCATCGTTTGTTTGCAAAGCTGGAGAAGTGTCAGTTCTGGCAGACTACCATCGAGTTCTTGGGGCACCGTATCTCTCCTGAAGGAATTGCAATGGAGCCGGGCAAGGTAGAGGCGTTGTGCAGTTGGCAAACTCCTCGGCGAGTGAAGGATGTCCAGTGACTCCTCGGGTTTGCCAACTACTACCGGATCTTCATCCCCAGTTTTGCTTTCCTGACCACGCCCCTCACTCGGCTCCTGCAGAAGAAAGTGCCATTTTGTTGGGGGCCCACGGAACAACATGCATTCGAGGCCCTGAAGCACGCCTTCATGAAGAAGCCGACCCTGAAGCACCCTGATCCCATCGTCTGTTTGTGGTGGAGGCAGATGCATCTGACATCGCAGTGGGCACAGTGTTACTGCAGGCTCATGCCCCTGGCGGTACCCTTTTTCCTTGCACTTTCTTCTTGCAGAAACTCAATCCTTCTGAGTGCAATTACACCATCTGGGAGAAGGAGTTACTGGCCATTAAGGAAGGGTTTGAGGCCTGGAGGCATCACTTGGAAGGGGCCAGGCATCAAGTCGAGGTCCAGACAGACCATAGGAATCTAGAGTTCCTGACAACGGTGCGCAAGTTGAACCAGTGCCAGATCCGGTGGTCTCTGTTCTTTTTCCAGTTCAACTTCAGAGTGACCTACATCCCAAGTGCGCAAAACCAAAGGGCGGGTGCCCTGTCCCAGAAACCAGAGTACACTGACACTGCAGACTTGCTCCCACCCCGGACAGTTTTGCCCGTCGAATCCTTTGCTCTAGTTCACGAGCCCATGGACTTATGGTCTCAGATATGGAATGTGCAGCGGTGCGACGAGTGGGTGGAGCAATGGAGGGCAAAGGTAGGGCCGGCCTCCCCATGGACCTTCGATGATGACCTCTTGAGGTATCAGGACCGGCTTTATGTGCCCGTGGGGCCCCTCCAGGGACTTATTCTCTCCCAGTCTCATGACAATCTGGCAGTGGGACATTTTGGCTTTTTCAAGACTTTGAACCTGGTCTCCCGTACTTTATGGTGGCCCCACTTGTGACACGACATACAGATGTACGTCACCTCTTGTGTACAGTGTCGGCAGGCCAAGTCAGCAACAGGAGCTCCTCCAGACCTGCTCCAGCCATTGCCAACCCCGGACAGACCCTGGGGAGCCGTGTCCATGGACTTTCTGACAGAACTGCCTCCATCTTCAGGGTTTACCACGGTCCTCATGGTGGTGGACATGCTCACAGTGATGATACATTTCATCCCATGTCAGAGATTGCCGACAGCCCGCGCCACCACCCACATGTTAATCCAGCACGTCTTCCGGCTACACGGCCTACCCGATCAGGTCATGTCAGACCATGGGACACAATTCATAGTCCAGTTCTGGAAAGGGCTGATGGAGGCTCTGGACATCCAGGTTTGTTTGTCCTTGGTGCATCATCCCGAAACCAACAGGGGGACGGAGAAGGTGATTGGGATCTTAGAGCAGTACCTGCGCTGCTTCGTGAATCAGCAGCAGAACAACTGGGTGGAGTACCTGACCGTGGCAGATTTTGCATTTAACAACTCGCAGCATACCTCCACATGGATGATGCCTTTTATGGCTAATGTCAGGTATCACCATCGCTTTTTCCCTCTTACCCCAGTTGACTCCCCGGTCCCCACAACGCATGACTTTCACTCGGAGCTCCAAGCAGTCCACCAAGTAGTGCGCCGCTATCTGAAGCAAGCTAAAGAGGACTACAAGAGGGTGGCGGATAGGTCTCGATGTGCGGTGCCGGAGTTGGCTGTCGGGGATCGCGTGTGGCTGTCCACATGGCATCTTCCATCCCACCGGCCAGCTAAGAGGTTGGACCACCGGTATCTTGAGCCGTTCCTGGTGGAGACTGTCATCAACCGGGTGGCCTGACCCTGTCACGCTCGATGCAAGTGCTCCTAATCCCTGAGCGGTCGGCTTGTCCTCTCCTCCAACCGTCTCTGCCCCAGCCGTCACCGCGTGAAGCAGAGAAGCAGCTAATGCATGAAGTGGCCCGGACTCGGGACTCGAGATGGCTAAAGGGATGATTCCAGTACTTGGTGGACTGGAAGGATGGTGGGTCAGACAGGGGGACTTGGGCCAATGTGATGGACGTGCATGCCCCCACTTTGGTGCAGGCCTACCATGCCCGATATCTCTCAAGGCCACACCCTGAGCGTCAGACTCAGGGGAAGGGCCCTGCAGTGAGGGATAGTGTTGTGGCCCAGCAGGATCCGGTTGAGCTACTGATGGACTCGGATAGCGAGGAACCATATGAGTATGCCAGGGATGATGTGGAGGACCCAGGGCAGGATTCAACCTCAGAGCAGACCAGAGAGGCTGGTTGGCCACCAGGAGGTGCCTGAGGCATGGAGCAGTGGGGAGGATACAAGGCAGTTTGTTCCTGACGCCAGGCTAAGAAGGGTGGAGAAACGGAAGCAGCAGTTCCGGAGGCAGACTCAGAGAGAATAATTAAGCCCAGGTGGTTGTGGCTTGGCCCCTCCCAAGAGAGTATATAAGTGAAGAAGTGGGGAGGGGTCATTTGCAAGACACAACCGTTTGAAACAGTGTTGGAATGCTCTATCTGTCTTGTATCTGTGCCTGTTGGATTTTGGGTTGCTGCCAACTAGTCTTGCATGTGAGTCTTGTCTGGACTTTCAGGCAAAGGAGTCGATAAATCCGTGATTAAACAGTGGCAAACAGCCAAGCCTGTGTCTGGGTTATTTGCAGGTCGGAGGGGAGGTCAGAACAGATAAAGAAGGGAGATTAAGATTGAGGCAAGAACTAAATGAACAGGGGATAGATCTGGAATGGTGGTCTTACCTCCAAATTCAATCATGTTACTCGAAAGATATGAGAGAGTGGGGAGTTGATGGCAACAGACAAGATTCTTTTGGGGACAAATGATAAATTGATAAAGAAGATTTATAATTTTTTATTGGAGTACAAGATGGAAGAAGAGCAGGTCAAGGAGACAATAGTTGCATGGGCAATAAACTTTTGTTTTAATATAGACTTGAACAGATGGCAAGAACTATGGGAAAGGAACAGGAAAATAACATTGTCAATACCGTACAGTATAAGGAAAACTTATATAAGATGTTTCATAGGTGGCACCTTCCACCTGCAAAAATCGCCAAAATGTTTAGAAACTCATTGCCAAATTGTTGGAAATGTGACCATGAACCAGGCATGTACTACCATATGTGGTAGTTGTGCCAAAAAGCAAAAGTATATTTTCAGAAAATCCCAAAATGGCTGATAGAGATAACGGAAGAGGAAATAGAATTCACACCGGAACTATTCCTCTTGGGAATTATAAATAATAAATACAACAAGGGGGAAATCTTTTTAACAATACATATAATTACAGCAGCAAGAATGGTCTTTACTCAAAATTGGAAAAACAGGGAAACTCCACAAGAAGGGGAAATAATTAGGAAAACCTTGATCTGCGCTGAAATGGATAAATTGATGTGGGAACTGAAGAATAAAGATGAATCAGAATATCATAAGATCTGGGATAAATTTTATCGATGGTTGGAATATAAAAGGAAAATCCCAAAATAGGCAAGGGTTAAGATTCATAGAATGGAAACTAGAATTATGTATGAAATGTTAATAGCGAGAACATATAAGATAAACACAAATCAACACGGCTGGAAATAGGATTTTTTTAATTTTTGTAAATACAGAATGGACCAAATGTTAAAAAAAAAACAGGATGGCTACAATGTATAACTTGGCATCTTAGCATGTGTTCTGACCTTGCCCGATCAGAAACTACAGCCAGACACAGCTTGCAAAGGAATGTTTTTATCAATCCCGGCTCTTGCTGGCTGCGAGTCCAAAATGAACACAGATAAATTCTCTGGCAAAAGTAAACTACAGCAAAACAGGTTTATATAAAGCAAATCACTTATCCAAGTGCTTCTTCTCAATTATTGCAAACAAACAGAAACTTGACTAGGACAGGAACGGAATGGAACGAAAGTTGACTTCTGCAACTAGGGCGTGGTACCATCAGTCTTTTATCCGCAGGAGAAGATCCTTAACGAGCCACAGCTGTTTGTTATCCTCTCCTGTGAGCATCCTGAAACCACTTGCAGGAGGTTTCTGTGTCAGAGTCTGATAGCAGCTCCAAAGGCTCTTACCGAGTCACAACAGCATGTATGGCATAGATTTTTCCAGGACGGTTTACACTGTGTCCAATGTTTTAATTTGTGTTCAATGAAAAACTTTTTAGAAAAAAAATTGCCATCTCTGCCAATTCTACCATTTCCCCCATCAATTCTTCTATTTTAGGTATTTGAATTGCTTCCACCTTCGAGCATAGAAAGGTCTTGCAGCATTTATCATATATAAAAGCAAAGTTCTATAAGGTATTTACATTTGTTTGTCCATTAAGTCCCTCCCCCCACAAAATACCTGTGGTTTCGATTGTATATTCCCTTTTAAAATTCTGTGTCAAAATACAGACTAGATCCCAATATATTCTAGCTTTGTTATATGTTCATCAATGACAAGAAACGTTGCTTCAGTTTGATTATATTTCCAACAATATTTCAAACAAATATTTGAAATTTCCTTATATATTTTGACAATTGTGTCATGTACCAACAATACATCACTTTATAAAAATTCTCTTTAAGATTATAATTCAATATAAATTTCAACCCCTTTTCCACATACTTTCCCATTCTCCAACTGTACATTGTATTCACATTTTATTGCCTATTTTATCGTATACTCTTTAACTTGTTCATCCGGTTTCCATTTTAAATAAGTTTATATTATTAGCACAGTACAATCATCATTTGTGCAAACCTCTAGATCAAATACAGTTTTAGCACTTTCAAATTCATAATTATTCTTATCCAACTTAAATCTTTTCATTATCCTTTTCATATACTTGAATAGTGCAAATTGCGCAAGAAATTAGTCCCAGTAAATTACAAACCCAGTAAATTATAAATTACGAAGTTAAATTATACATGGGCTGCAAAAATATAGATGATCACTAGAGGGAAGCAAAGAGTTGTGGTTTCTTGATCTTTGTAACCCTGATGTGATAAGCTTACTTTTACAGCTTAGTTTTGGGAAGGCTTGGAAGGATCACATTCCAAAAAGAAAGACCATTCTAAACTATGTAATGACATCAGTGTAATATAATGACCATATATCCATGCTTAATCAAAAATAAACAACTGCATTGTTTAGAGAAGCTGTTTATTAATGCCTTCTCTAATGTTGGAAATAAATCCTTACAAAAACTTGGATCGGTAAGAAAAGAATTTTATTAACAAAATAAAAGAAAACAAAAAGCAGTTTGCAAAGTGCGGTGAGCTTGAGCAAGACTTTAACTATAAGTTCTAACCCCAAGAACACACACTCCTGAATTCAAAAATAAGAGTTTTTATACCCAGTCCCTAACACCACGCCCCTTTCCCTGCCCTTTGGTCCCATTGGATAGGTCATCAGGGGTTACAACTAATCCAAGGCGCCTATTAAGAATACATTAACCCTTCCCCAGCCCCTTCCTGCCCACGTGTAGCTGCAGTTTTAATCCCTAGCTGATCCCCAACGGTCAGAGGCTTTTATTTTTGAATTTTAGCATTCCCTACAATGTGACTCCCAGTGGAATCAGTGCAGCTTATTCTGAAGAAATATGTGTAAGATTGTACTTTCTTTATAGAAGAAAGGCAGACAGCCTCTTTTTATTAGGCTAACATAAAACCATTTATAGCAATTCTGTCTTGTTCTACAGAATGTGAAATAATAGAGAAGAATATTTGTAGCTCATGGTTGAGAGATGAGAGAGAAATGAGAGATGCTTGAGTGTTCCCTCTCTGGAAGCTTTTAAGGAGAGTTTGGACGGCCATTTGTCTGAACTGGTATAGGGTCTCCAGCTTGGACAGGGGGTTGGATTGGAAGACCTCTAAGGTACCTTCCAACTCTGTTATTTGGTTCTGTTCTGGTTTTACAATTATGACATTATCTAGTATGGGTAATAAAATGTCTGCAAGAAAACCACCAAGCTCAGAGAGCACCAAGGACTCTTCACCTTAACTGTTATGGCACAGTGCAATCTTATGCACTGATATGGGCTTGAGTTCCATAAGATTTAGCCCTAGATAGCAATAGCACAGAATATAATAGACTTATATTCTGCTTCACAGTGCTTTACAGCCCTCTCAAAGCAGTTTACAGAGTCAAGAATGTAATAGGTTTACAGTCTTACTACAGGAGAATTAAACACCACAAACAGATTCAAATGGTATTGTTGGTTGGTTGGTTGGTTGGTTGGTTGGTTGGTTGGTTGGTTGGTTGGTTGGTTGGTTATGTATGTGATGGCATTTACAATTTTGCAGCATTTCTGAAATAAACATTCCATCATCTCCATCTGCCTCCACCTTCTGCTGGTTTATCATATGTAAGCATAATACTTATGAGTTTCCATCTCCTTTGGCTGGAAAAGCAAGGTAGAAATGAATAAATAAAGATGACATTTCCATCAGAGTCAAAAAGCCTGTGTAATAGTCTTTACTGATTTGTCTTAGTTTATGATCTGAAGTCCTTTGCCTTACATTGGCATGGTTTAGTGCCAGAGTGAAGGGAGCTGAGGACTATTTAAATCAAACCTGACATCCACTACTTTGTTTTCTCAGCCTGCATACTCCACACATTTCTTTTTGGTTTTGACAGAATCTATTTTCACAAAGCTGCCCTAGAATAACAAGTTTTTTATTTTTTAGACGGTTGTATGGGCAGCCTTGTGGTGTGGCAGCTTGCCAAATAGTGAACATATTAAAGAGAGAGTTCACGATTGGGTGGTTAATTTGACAAGCAGAATAGAGTAATTAGGCTCTCTCTGAACATTTTAGGCTCCCAGTATTATTTCTAACACTTGCTTCACATTTAAGCTATGCCAGTACAAAATTCGACTTCAGCCAATCTGATCTATGAAATAATCATTCTCTTTGACTCAATCAATTTACTCTGCCACTGTGTGTGATATTAATTGCACTTTTACATATCTATATGGATCTTATCAAACTGAGATGTGTCATAGGTGAAAGAGAAAAAAATGGTATTGGGAAATAAAAATGCCCAATGTTATCAATGAGCAATCTTTAAATCTTTAAAAGTGTGGAGGTGAGGTTTAGCATTGCCTTGAATTTTGAGTGGTTTAGCCCCTTCCCCAGAACATTCAGGAAATGAATTTTTTTTAGAAAACCCACAGAGAAAAAGCTTATGCTTATTTGGTACAACTGGATGGGCTATTAACTCTGTTTCTCACCACCCATACTTATCAATTGCTGGCCTCTGTTGCTTTTTTCTCTGTATCTGATTATAGTTTTCTTCATTTATATTTTCTAGGACCAAATATATAAACTGATTTGATCGGTAAATTAACAAGGCTACATGGCAGTTCAAAATTTTGCATGGAATTGGTGATTGAAAGCCTCAAGGTTTTCTATAACTTTTCTTTTGCATACCAGTACAATATTTAGGAGTAAGGCTAATAGTTATTTTTGTATTAAAATGAGATATTATATAGTCCCACTGCCCTCTTCATAGACTGGAGATAATCAGGGAAAAGAGAGTGGGGTACTTGCTGAGACTCCCCATGTGACACTGAATCCTATTGTGAAGTTGTAACACTGTGGCAGATGCCATGTTCATTATAGAACTAAAGATCAACAAGAGATATCAAAGACCAACTCATCCTACTTCTTCCCCAATATTTGTGGGATTCCACAAATACAGGGCGGGGCATAACCTTTTCCTAGGGGGTCACAGCAAGATCGACAGCAGTTTACAACTTCCGCGACACCTCATTTTAAAGCCCATAAAAAACTGAATTGAATGAGCTATTAAATGTTAAATTTGCTTTAAGAATGGCTGGAAAATTCGATTCGGAAGAACAAAGGATCATTGACAGAATAAAATGCATTGCCTTTCGAGAGGCTCGCGATGCTGGAGCGACGTTTATCAATCGAAAATGGATTGCAAACAAATTGAAACGTCATCCGGATTGGGTTACTGATAATTGGAACAAAACAGCCCAAGAATGTTTCACAAAATTTGGAGAAGGGCGTCCTCTGCAACTGTCCCAAGAAAGCAAAGCCATCATTGCAACTGGCAGTCGCAAACAACGAAAAGGAAACCGAAAAGTGGCCCAAGAAATCCTTCAAATTCGTGGAAAACGAGTTGATCAAAGGACAATCGGCCGATATCGAGAACGAGAAGGTTTGAAGCCATTCCACGTCATTTGCAAACCATTGAAAACTCAAACACACGTTCAAGATCGGCTTTGGTTGTGCGATTGGTTGTCTGAATGGACCGAGGAAGATTTTCTTCATTTGGCGCCATCTGACGAATTCTTCGTTTATGCCATTCGAAAACCGAATTTCCAGAACGATCGAGTTTGGGCTAAAGACGTCGACGACATCGCCAAACATGAACGATATCGACAAATCGTTCGCAATCCGACTTGCATCGGGATTTTCGTCATTTTCACAGCCAAGAAACTGCATTGGGTTTTGAAGGATAAAGGGGAATCCTGGGATGGCAGTTATTTCCGTGAGAAAATTTTATTGGAGAATGTCATTCCATTTCTCAGTGATCCAGACAATGTCTTGGTGGTTGGTGAGGCTGTCTTTCTTCATGACAAAGCTCCTTGCATGCGTGCAAATGCGACTCAGCAATTGTTAAAGGAAAACAATGTCGAATTTTGGGGCAATGACGTCTGGCCGGGAAATTCGCCAGATCTCAATCCGGCAGAGAACATTGGGGCCATAATTAAGGATGAAGTGGAAGCTCTGATGATTCAGGAGCAAGGTCAAAATCGATATTCGGTTGAAACTTTGAGAATGAATTTGGAAACTGTGTTGAAAAATCTGGAAAATCGAACGGAACTGTTTGAAGATTTGTTGTGTTCTTATCCACCTCGTTTGAATGCTGTTCGAAGGGCTAATGGTGGTCATACTGACTATTAAATCGTGTCAATAAACTCAGTTTTTGATGGGCTTTCGAATGGTGTATGAATTATTTGTGTTGTTATTACAAGTGTTGCTGTGACCCCCTAGGAAAAGGTTATGCCCCGCCCTGTATTTTAGAAGCGGCTTAATTGATTTATTTACTAGTTATGAGCTCCTGTTGATGTAAGTTAGGCATCCTGCCCAACTCACATATGCTGAGTAGTATACAAAATAAAATCACACTATAACAGTTTAAACACTTTCCTTGACTAATCACAGTGGCTAGAAGGTTTGAATAACTTCTTTTCTGGTACTATTAGTCTTCTGGCTGAGTTCTGTTCAGCTACTAAATGCAGATTTCAGTCCAGTTCAAGCACACTCTCTGCTGGTGATATCACCTGGAGCCGTTCTTTGGAAGATGCCTAGCATTACCTCTCACACAATTCATACATATGACATATAAGGCTGAAAGTATGTCCAAAGAGCAATGAGCCACTCATAGGAGCATTACCTCTGCTCTCTTCTTTTGTTTCATTATTTGATTTTAATTGGCCTTTTTTATAGTTGCCTCAACCCTGGATTAACCCTTAGGCAAAATAACCATGTACTTAGGACACCTGGGAAAGAGGTGTACCCGCATAGGTATCATGCCCTTAACTCTTTCACTGCCACATTCAAATTTAGTTTTCAGCACTTACCTAATTTTAACATCTTATCAGATAAGTAATGTAAATACCAAGAGGCACCATTGTTGGGCACCATTGTTGGGCTGCATCAGTAACCCTTAATCTGGCTTTAATTTACCTGCAGAATAGTCCTTCCTTTTCATTGTTTATCTAGGAAAATAAAACATATAAAAGTCTGGATAGTGGAGGTGGCAGTACTTGGAAGTAGCAGAAGAGAAGAGAACTGGAGAAAATCACAAAATACACAAACTTGCAAATAGAAAGAGAATGGCTGTGGTAAAAGAAAACAAAGTAGCAATAGTAATAGGCAAATTGGGTGCAACCCAAAAACTAGGGCACCAGTTGAACAACCATCAACATTGATAAAGTAATCATCAGTCAATTACAAAAAGCAACTTTTCTTGGATCAGCTTAGATCCTGTGACAATACCTTTAGCACCAAACAACATCTGCCTACTCCAGGTCCTTGGGAAGGACTCCAAGATGGTTAAAATGACAAATTCATCTGGTTGGCTCTGCAATAAACCATAGTACTATCAAAAATAGTTTCCACAATATAAATATCATTTATTGGTCTGATTGTGGTAATAACTGCATGTTTAAAGAACATCTGTAATGCTCTATATACTGTATGTTCTTAATCTTTTGAAGCATATATATTTTAATTTAGCTTGGTTTTCATGAAAGCTGGCTTTGAAAAATTGCATACATTACATAGAATGTAATCGATTTTTGTTTTAGTAGATTTCTTGCATTTTGAATATTTTACACCCTATTCTGACCTGCACCAAAATGAGAGGCTAGGAATATTATAGGAGTGGGTAAAGATGAAGAAATTGACTGCCAAATCCTGGCAGCTCGAATGGCTTTTCTCCACCTCCAGGTGATAGTGTACTTGGTAGATAATTTAGGGTTCACACTTGTCATTCATGCTCTCTATTCCCTATCCTTGCTTTCCCTGGTGGTCTAATGTCAGCATCTTAAGCCTCACACCTTTTCTTCCTTGAGGAACCAAGGGAAGAAGACCTTGAAGTGTACATGAAAAAGCAGAAGAACTGATGCATAAATCAGAAGGATTTTAGCATCTGATGACAAACCTAATTCCTGTCAGAAAAAAGCTGAGCTGACCCCTCCCAAACTGTCATCGAAGCTAGCCCATAAAAATCATAGCTGTCACCAAAGAATGCCTGGCCTCTCTGGAGCATGCCATCCGGGGGAATCATCTGTTATGTTCATGGCCAAATTCCCAGCCCACAAGCACATTTCTCTTCACATTTTGTCACATCTTTCACTGCTGCATCTGTTCCGGACTCCCTTACTCTTCCTAAATCACTTATTCTCTTTTTCTTCTGGAAAAAATAAGGACTCACAAGATGAGCCCTTGATTTGAGAAGGCAAGGTAACTCTTAATTTATCATCTAGTTAATTCCATTCATATTTAGATTTGTGAATCAGCAGGTTTCTGCAGTATCAACCAATTACTAACTGGCCCAACTAAAAGATCTAAGATCTAATTTTAAGTAACTGTTTTCTTTTAAAAAGATATTAATCAACTTTAACAGTATCACTTTCAATCTTTTGAAAGTATAAGGAGCATGGATCATAGGGAAATGAGTGCAAAACATCTTCCTAGTGCTTAAAACACCTATACACCCCTCCATCATATAGAAATTATTCTGTTAAAGTGGTTCACAATTCCCTTTCAGTGAGATGGTAAGTTGTTTTCTTAGAACTTCAGAATTTATGTTGGGGTGAATTCTCATGAACAATAAACTAGTTTGTCTGGGAGACGTTCAGTCCAGAATCTTCCTTCATTATTTCTAAATTTATATAATTAAAAATGTTCTATGAAAAATGATTTTTTATTTTTTTTTAATTTAAAAGTACAAAGATAAAAAAATAATACAAACTAAGAATAAGAAGAAAAAAATAAAACATGCAAAAAGGAGGGAGGGGGAAAAGGAAAAATACTTCAAGCAAAAAAAATAGAAAGAATTATATTCCCCCCTTCATCAAGAAAATGTAAACATGTTCAATAGCTTAACACCTTTTCTAATATTTCAGCCAAAGCTTTCATCCCATATCTCATGTTTATCTATTGGGAAATCATAAAACCTCATCTTTCAATCATAATAAGCAAAAGTCTATGAAGAGCTACCTGAAATAACAAATAACATTAAACAAGCAAATCAGTTTTATAATTCTTTCTTTTCCTTTACACAATACTTTGTCATTTTATCAAAAATGCAATGGGGAATCCCCCCCCCCAAAAAAAACCCTCTTCTTTCCATGTCTTACCTCATATCTATAAACACATCTTTAAAACCTTATCATTCAGACTTAATTCACTAACATGCCATTAAGTGTTACTAGAAGCAATAAATTGAAAATGAATATTTTTAATTTGTTGCTGCAAGTAACACTTAATGGGATAATCCCTTAAAATGTCCCACAAATTAATTTTTTATCATCTTCTCTTCATCTCCTCTCAGTTTTAATAACATAGCTTATCCCTTTCTCTAAAAATAATAGTTTCCTGACATGGTCTATTTCAAAGTCAACATTACTGCAAACTCTTTCCAAAAAATAACAAATACCTTCACTAAACAAAATATTTAAGTTCTTCCCAGGAACTCACTGAATATTTAGAAGATATGTGCAAGGTATTTACTAGAATTTGATGTCATAATCTAAAAGTTAAAATATATATTCTCTGCATAGATGTTTATAAGAATCTCATGGTGCCACAGAGGAGTCTAGGACAACTTGCTGTGGGACAATTCAATGCTGCATTAATCATTTCAGGTACTTTTATTATTGGTGACCAATTTTTGTCAAAATTATTGCAACTATTGTATTTCTAGATTGACTTTATTTTATTATTATTGGCCACAGTTCTGTGGACATTAGTTTAACTTGTATTTGTTGAATTGTCCTGCAGCCAATTGTCCCTGTGGCGAGTTGTCCCACAATGAGTTGGCCATGGCAAGTTGGCTGCCACAAGTTGGTCGTGACGAGTTGGCCCTCGTGAGTTGTCCAATTCCAGCCACAGAGATTGCCAAGAATGAACATCTAATTGTTTCTGTAAAGGTAACTCGAAGTTTCTTTTATTTTGTGGGTGATTCACTTCATCCATTTCCAATGAAATTTGATACTGTATATTCTAGAAATTACACCCTTAGATATAAAATCTGTTGGGAAGAGAAAGGGAAAATTTAGATTCTTATCCCAAGATTCAATATTTTCCAGCAACCAACTGAGCTGCCTGATAGTGAATTTTAAGCAGGGTCTGCCCCATTGTCCTTTATTTTGCATAAAATATAGAGTATTTCTTTTTAATCCTTTTTACATTGATTTTAAAACAAAAATTGTTAGGAATATCTATCAAAAGAATATAAAATCAATAAATCAGTTTTGGAAGTGTCACCATCTTTATTGCTACTATTTAGCTTTATTGCTTCCTTTGATATGTCTTATTCTATTTTTTCATATAGTTTTATATTTTTCCCCAAATAGGACAGTAATTATTATTGAATGACATGTTTATTTACATTCTTTGGTATGTTGATTCTTAAATATTTAAATATCTCCTAGACTTCTTTGTGGCTACTGAGAAAAATAGCAAAACAGCCATCCAACCTGCGGGGTGGGATCAATGCACAGGGGATTAGTTGACACATGTTGATGAGTTAATTATGCAAGGTAAAAGATTATTGGGCCATCTGCCTTCTGCATTTTTTAAAGGACGTAGTAAAATTAATTTGATGCTTTGAAGTAGTCTAAAACAACTCATTATTCTGTACATTGCCCATTGAAGTAAACAGGAATTGCAAAAGAATGAATTTTAACTGTTTAGGAAAATAGGAAAATGCAGCTTTAAATATTTCAGAACTTTTAAATTATGTTTGTGAGATTACCATTATACTGAATATTTGCAGTAATAGATTTTCAGCTCTTAAAAATACCTCCCACTTTCTATATATATAGTGCCATTTCACAGCCTGTTTGCTGTGGGATCAGCAGCTGCTTCAATGTCATTTGAAAAAAGAAACTACTTGCTGGTTACATGATCGCAGCCAGGCAGTCAATCCAATGATATCACATAGCACATTTAACCAATCAGATCTGACAAGCTCATCAAGGTAAATCCAAAAGATGGCAGGGTGGCCAAAAGGGCATTTTTCTTCCAGTTTCAAAAATAATATTCAGTCTTTCAGCTGTAAAAATTCAGACTCCTCCACCCTAACCCCAACTGAAATAAATAAATAGGCAGAGGCTTTCAGGTCTATTCATGTTAGCATTTGAGAAAGAAGTTAGGGAATCATTCCAGTGGAAGGATGAGATAGCTCTTTTTCATATGTATTTTTTTTTTAAAGAGGGTTTTTTCCCCCCTGGGTTAGTGGTCCTATTTTTCTCAAATATTAGTTCACTGTTTAAATGAACCCAAAATTATATAACTTTATCAGTCTCATTGTGGCAGCAACTACTATTTTTCCTACCTATTTGGGCTACCATTGCCTGCCAAATTTCTGCAAAGTGTATAATTTTATAGTTTCGCAAGGAAAGACCAGAAAAAAACATTAAAGATTTTAATGATTTTAAAGATATTAATTTTAAATATTACTACTTTTAAGAAAGAGTTGAAATGAGTTCCAGTCACCCTTTGTTTTGTAATCGTCATGAATCCTATAAAAGCAAGTACTTTTTCAGCTGAGGATATATTGTAATATGGAAGTGGTTAATGAAAAAGTCAGTGTACAATGTCATTGATTTCCACTAAAGAGCATAGACAATGTTGGACTGGAGAACAAATGGCAAGTGTTACTGACATGAAATGAGCAGCCTGCAAGGTTCCAACTTCTACAGTCCTGCCTGTTTCTTTAGAGGAAAACATCCTGATCATTCGTTGTTTGTCATAAAGATGGGGTGGGGGAAACCAGCTGAATTTGCACTCCATTACAGGATTTACAGTCAAGCTGCATTACAAGAGAATGCACTTCTCTCAGGAACTTGAAATGCACTCCTGTCATTTGAGTCCCATTTGCATCCGTATGTTTGAAACTAAAATGTTCCACAGATATATCTTTTTTTAAAAAAAAACTTTGACGTCTTGAATGCCATCCAAGTTTTTACTCAGAACTAGTCTTGATTAAAGATAAATTTTTGGATGGATGGATCAAGATAAGCTTGATTTGGGTGGACTTCTTGGATACCTCCATGTAGTCTTCTTACACAAGGCAGACTGCAGTTTCATTTTTTTTCAGATTGTGTTTTGAAAGGGTAACTGAAAAAATCAGAATTTGGTGTTTTGAGAGTAGGAATCCTAACCCGTCCTCACCCTATTCCATTTGCCCATCTTGCTGTCTCCTGTAGCTGTACCTCCGGCTCTTCTTCCATTTCCCCTCATCTGGTGGTTTTCGGAATAATCTCATCCACCTGTTAAACCCAGGAATGTCATCTTGAATTTACAGCAGAGACTGGAAACAGGAAACGCCAGAGAAAGAATTTTAATTAAAGTCCTCTAATTGAATGCATGCTTCTCCACTGGGGAAAGCAGCTGGTCGGAAAGGGCCCATGGTGGCACCAATTCTCCTCCTGTGTTGGTTTGGAAGAAATGGATGGATAGCAGCAATGGGGGGGAGGGGGAGCACCAGAAGGAGTTCCCAGAGAGGACATTGCCTGGATCCACCTCAAGATGGCTAAAGGACCTTGTCCAATTTCAGCCTCAGTATGATTTCTATTTGCATAAGTCCTTTCTTCTGCTTGTACATAACATTTGACCATAGGCCAACATATACTCAGCTGAAAATATTCCAGGATCCTAATAGCAATAGCACTTAGACTTTACAGTGCTCTACAGCCCTCTCTAAGCAGTTTACAGAGTCAGCATATTGCCCCCAACAATTTGGATCCTTATTTTACTCACCTTGGAAGGATGGAAGGCTGAGTCAACCTTGTGGGATTTGAACTGCCAAATTGCAGGCAGCCAGCAGGCAGCAGACGTAGACTCCAGTACTGCACTCTAACCACTGCACCACCATTGATATTAAATAACATTGGACTAACAACATGGAGGAATCTTCAAAATGGGTTTTCAACTGGTAGAGTATATTTCAATTATGACCACCAATTCTTAGGTGAAGTCTGCAAAATATTGAAAAGCAAATCTATCACATGATCCAAGAATGTATATATTTGACTAAGGAATGTGTTAACAATCATTTGATGAAAATTTGAACCTTCAAGATAAGAAAAAGGAACATCTATTTTCTCAGGTAATACACCAGAAGGCTGGATCTGGATCAGGAAGGTTACAGTGCTCTCCTTACTAAATGGGTCTCACCCAACCTGTAATATACAACTATTTGTCATTAAATAGCATTGGCTACTGATCATTATCTAATGATATTACTAAATTCTGCAAGGTTCTTAGAGTCCTGTTACATGTAAGCTATGCATTAATAACAGCATTTACAGAACCATGCTAGGATCAGTTGGATGAGAAGTAAATCAGTACAATTTTAGTGAGACTGTAAGTATATGGAGGATTGCTACAACTATTGAATCATACTTTTTGATGTACAACCCAGAGCAATAAGGAGACTGTAATTATAATAGATAGTTATAGGATCCAGGTTAATGCTATGTCAGGTTTTTTTTACCTTCTTCCAAGCTCTGAGGTGGCCATCAAGTGACGCTGCTATCTCTGATGAACATTGCAATCTCTTTTGGCATGGGATAGGATTCTCCATGAGGTAAAATTGGTTTGGAACCAAAACAGAATTTGGTTCAGTGGTTCTCACATGAGAAAGTTTATCTGTATCTAGGTCCACACAGTTTGAATGTTTTCAATTCAGAGGCTATAAGCAATCCTATACCACAAAAAAGTACAAGAATTCACATTCTAATGGGAATTGGAGGCATGGAAACTAAGAGCAGCATATTTGTCTGCCTAGAAAGGAAACAGAGAATGAAGGATTTTGACTTCAATCTCTATGACAAGTCTTTACAATCCAGACAGCTTTTGTCTGAACAAAAATGGTTTTTATGGGATTTTTTAAAAAAACTGAGGTTGGGGCAGGGAGAAGCAAAAACAAAGAAAATCTAAGTTCAAAAGATCAGGTTTCGTTTTCATTGATGTTAGACTTGTAAGAGGTGCTCCATCAATCACAGTTGCCTAAAAAACCCCATTAATGGCTCCAAATGTTGGAGTTTTCCATATGGTTTATCTTTGCAACATTTGGGCTTTTTCACTTGAACCAGCATGTGAATCTGTCAGTGTCAGAACCAGATGCTGGGCTTCAGCTCCCCTTCCCATGTTCTTAGCAATCGTCAAAAGAAATTGAGGAAGAAAAGACGTTCATGGAACTGAGGAACCTGAGAAGTTCATATGATAAAGCACTGCTCCATTTAGAGGAGTATGTAGCTTATAGAATGTTTGCCTTCAGAAGATTCAGCAGACACAGAGTCCTGCTTAAGAAACTAAACTATAAATCAGTCCTGCCCAGTTAATTGACAATAATCTCACCAAGGTGCCATCAAGATTATTGCGTCAATAATCTTAGTGCTGTTTTCAGAAAAAGAATATGGAATGTATTTGGTCTAGTGGTTAAGGCATCAGGCTAGAAAGAGAGAGACGGTGAATTCAAGTCCCACCTTAGCCATGAAAGCCAGATGGGTGACTTTGGGCCAGTCACACTCTCAGACAAACCCACCTCACTGGGAGGCTGTGAGGAAAAGAAGGGAAAGAAGGGTTGTTGGATATGTTCATCACTTTCATTAAAGGCAGGATATAAATTGTGTGTGTTTGTCCATGTCTCTGTGTGTGTAATGTTTAACACATCCCATATGTATATAGCTAATTAGTAGCCAGATTTGAAGCAAAAGTGAAACAAGTCTATACCCTATCAATTTTGTTGCCAAATGTGTAAGAAACTGATGCTGATTCTCTAACTTAGTAGACTTCAGTCATTATCTACTGCACTTGGACGATAGCGTCAGATTTATCTTTTCGAGTTTTTTCACCAATTCAACACTTGTGCATTGTTCTGGAATGTTTACCTTTGAGAAGAGAAAACTGAAAAAGCATACAATAGCTTTTTTTTTCAAATAGCTGAAAGGTTGTCAAACAGAAAAGGTTCAAGTCCTTCTTTCTGGTGTTGCAGAGACTGAGTTACGGGATAATGAGTTTCAGGAAAGCAGATTCTGATTTAATACAAAGACAATATTTTGTACCAATAAGACAATTTCTTGTATAAAGAACAAATGAAATATTTCAGGACATGCTCAGGGATTGATGTAGTATTCTATTTTTAATATTTCTTAATATTCCTTCTAATATGTTTCACCAAAGGCAACAATATTTAACACAATTAACATAATTAAGCAAGTCCAGAGGTATTTCACGAGAAGAGTACTCCATTCCTCTGCTCGCAACAGAATACCTTATGCCATCAGGCTTGAAATTTTGGGCTTGGACAACCTAGAACTATGCCACCTATGGTCTGATCTAAATATAGTACACAAAATTATCTGCTACAACATCCTACTGTCAACAAATACTTCAGTTTCAACCGCAATAATACACGAGCACACAATTTATATAAACTCAAGGTAAACCACTCCAAACTATATTGCAGAAAATTCGACTTCAGCAACAGATTAGTCAATGCCTGGAATGCACTACTTGACTTTGTTGTTATATCCTCAAACCCTCTAACTTTAACCTTAAACTGTCTACTATTGACCTCACCCCATTCCTAAGAGGTCAGTAGGGGTGTATATAAGCACACCAGTGTGCTTCATGTCCCTGTCCTACTGTCCCCATTTATTTGTACCCATTTCCTGTGTTCTTATTCATGTTTATTCTTATTCCTGTTATCTTGTAGATGAGTGACAAACTAAATAAATAAAAATAATAAAAATAAAACAATATTGTGTGCCAAACTTTCAATGTATTGAAAAAGCTTGTTACATAGATATGATCATGTCAGGTGTTTCTAGAGTCAAATTAAACCAGGCATTATCAGGAGCAACATTTGACATATGCAATCTGCACTGCAGCAAGTAGAATCTCAGAATGTTCCATATTCATATTGTATGCATTTTTATGATACTTTATGATTTGTACCTTCCTGAACCATTCACAAGTTCATGCAATGCACAACAACAGGTTCTTTCTGTGCATGTTGAGAAAGTGTCAATGGAAGAAATTATATTGACACATACTGTTATTTCCTTGTCAGTGTTGCAGAAATAACAATTTATTGAACTTGTACAATATCCGATCATGATTCAGTTATTATTTCCTTGCAAATTGGAAATTCCTCTATATATTTTTTAAATGGCCTTTTTAATACTTCCTGTACAAATCATAATAATTTTAAAAAGCAGATGTCTACAGCGCTTCAAAAATGGTTAAAGGCTCATGTCTATCTTGTGCTGTTGTACAGGAAGCACTGAAGGTATATATGAAAGAACAGTGATTCTGTATATTGCTCATCAGGAAAAAATGGGACAGTGTAAGAAAAAAAAGTTAAACATTAAGAAGTATTATCTAACATTTGTTCCTTATTCCCTTGCTATGCTTTCTAAGAAATGGCAAAGTAGTAATAACTGTAATCTTATTTTCTAGTATACATTATTTTCTACTAAAGCAAACTTGTATGAATATTCTGCAAAATCTTGGAGAATAACCAGGGGGGAGAAATTGGCTGTAATCTCTTTGTGTTTTTTTGCCCCAGCAATTCAAGATGTTCTAACATGTATGCAATACCTGAAGACATAAATGTAAGTTTTCAAGAGTGAATTTAAGTGAATGTGTTGTTTGAATAACAAATAAATAAGTTCCTTATTTATTTCACATTCCTAAATGTGAAAAATAAACACACACACACACACACACACACACAGTAGGTACTAAAAATTATCTCGCATACTTACTAAGTGATGTGGAAAATATCATGCACTTAATACTTCCTAACTAAACAAAATGTACTTGTTGCAAGGAGGTGACAATTTAAGATTTTTAGTGAACCCTGAAGCTTTAAGTTTTAACAGAATCCTATCCTACTGTTTATACAGCATATACAACATAGAAGCATATCTCAAGAATGTCCTCCTCTTATTGTTTAATTTATATTTGAGAACTTTAGCATGCTAGAGTAGGCAGGTATGGATATTTGTATTGTTATTCATTAAGTCAAGCAGAATAAAACAGTTGGTAGTTATTGATGGCACACAATCTTCCCTACTCAAGTACAATATACCATAAATTGCAGTAAAATAGACCTGATCTTTAGAGAGTATTAAGATGCCAAAATCAACTTTCTCTAGGCAGTTTCACTCAAGTAGAAAGGCAATAATTTGCCTTGGGCTGAGAATACGTAGTGCTGTGTATCAGAGAAATAAATTGCTTTGAATTGTTGGGTCTCACTTGAATAGCATACTTAGGATAAAATTAATGTTTAAAATGACCATTGATAATGCCTATATTGATAATGCCTAGAATACTTGACTGTATATTCCTAATATTTATTTTTCAGAAGGAGGTTGAAGGACACCCCCCATTTTCATATAAAAAGTTTCAGTTAGGAAAGACGATTTTAATTTTCTAAAATTAAGTTAATGTTGTAAAGTTTTAGAGTAATGAATGGTAAAGTTTTCCTACTTGTCCTCATGAGCCATTTGACCTTTTCCTTTTGAAATTAGCATATTTGGTATACCTTGACTGTTAGATGAGATTAGGCTCCAATTACCTTGACATATATGAAATTTTCCCTTCTATTATGGTACCATAAGGTAAGACAAGTGACAAATCAGATAAAATGTTATTAATGTGACAGAAGATAGTTTTTTTCATCTCTTTCAATAGTGACAAGGTAGATGTGACCTGCAGTAGCATATCAACTCCACCCTGATCTTTATGATCATTTTTAATTATAAGAATTCAATTTTTTTTATTTTAAGAGTTCCAGTATAGAAATATTTAGCATAAAAAGTACAGAGTAGCAGTATCTTCAAGTAATGTAGCTTTTCACATTTAAATATTTGCCAGTCCTCAGTGCTCCAGAATACTCTCAAGTAGTAAGAGATTTAATATATTGTCTATAAAACAATATTCATAATACTAATATAAAAATGGTTAGGAGAACACACCAAGATAGATGTTCAGGATGACATGAAATAAAGAACTAGAGTGATTATCATCACAAATATTTTAGAGAAAGACCATTTAGCACCTACTTTTATATTGATTTAAAATACATCGGTTTTGGTTTTGCTGGAAACTTGTTTTAAAAAAGAAATTGGTGGATTTAGCTCATTGTAACTCAGCATGCAGTTCCTGTGGTGAAGGAGTCATATACTACAGTTGCTGAGTTTGAGAAATAAATTATTTTACTATTTTTTCTGAAAGATTCATTGATTTTGTGAGTATGTCCTTATAAGTATATATTTACAGTTTGGAAAGGGTTGAAATCAATATAAATGGAGGTGGAAAATTTATTCTCACAATTTTACAATGGCATGCAGTCACACAATGTTACTCTGGGATCATTGATAAGTTTGGAATGCATATCTTAATCATACTCCATTTTTATATTACTAAATACACTCAATGTAATAGTAATGTTCTTTGCATATATGAGCCATATGCAAAACTAATGTGATTCTTTCTGTTTAATATAAGCGATTTGTTTAATATGTAGGATGGATTTCTTGTTCTTTTTGCTTTTGGAAAAGATGAAAATAAAATGTTTGTTATGATTTCAAAAACATATTTGAACGGATAACCACCATATCTTTCAACAGTGACCCCATAATTGCTATATTTCCAGAGCAGCACAAATTAGAGGATTATTTCCCACTGTGAGACAGTTGGCAGCCCAAATGGGAAACACTTGAGCAGCAGGTGGCTCAGAAATGTTGCCATGATGCCAATAGTGTGAGGAGTTCTAGTGTTGCATCAACACTGCAGAGCAAAGTAGCAAACAGCTGTATGGATTGAGCCCCTCAGGGAAGGGGGGGAAGGCAGTTGCTTTCCCCAGCTAGACAAGTCAGCTGGGTTTCTTTCTCTCCTGCTCAGTTGTAAGGCAGAAAGGGATTCTGTATAACTGCAGGGCTTGGGAAACTGAAAGTTCATCTTTCTACAATATGCACTGCATGGCACTGGCATCTGTGCAGAAAATATATACAGCAACAGCAATACATAGCTCAGACTAAATTTCTGACTTAGATATTTTCAAAAGCAGGGTCCAGCTGAAGGCAATACAAGTAAGCACATATCTGCATATCTCTAATCAGAAGTGTCAAACTCAATTTCATTGAGGGCCGCATCAGGATTGTGTTTGACCTCGGAGGAGGTGGGGGGGCATGGCCCTCTGCAAGCAAAAAATGGAGCTTGGGGTGCCATGTGTGCTCCCTGGGACCCTGTTTTCAGCCGGAGTGGCCTCCTCAGTGGTGGGTTTCAAAAAATTTTAGAACCTCTTCTGTAGGTGTTGCCTGTTTTGTGGGAGTGGCTTGCCGGCATGTGACCAGGTGGGAGTGGCTTGCCAGCCATGTGACTGAGTGGAAATGGCTTTCCAGCTATGTGACTGGGTGGGCATGGCCAACTTGTAAAATGTGGTGAAGCTCACTTAACAACGCTCTTGCTTAGCAACCAAAATATTGGCTCAGAAACTCTGGCATTTGAAGCACGCAAGTCTTAAAGCTATCAAGTTACAAGACCCCTGCACTCCTAACCCTTTAGAAAAAACCCCCAGGGGTGTTCAAACTTGACAGCTTTAAGACTTGTGGACTTCAACTCCCAGAATTTCTCCTCTCGCTCTTCATCTTGATGATGTGCGGATGGGCGGGGGGAGGGAACCGGAACCAGTTCTAAACGGCACTGTAGATTTGTGGAACCTCTTCTATAGAAGAGGTTGGAACTGGCAGGAACCCACCCCTGGGCCTCCTGCACCCCTCTGCTAGTGAAAATGGAGCTAGGGGGGCTGCGCTTCCAGGGCTTCCCCCCACAGGCCAGATCTAACCACACGGCAGGCTGTATCTGATCCACGGGCCCTCCTCTCGATGGTTTTAGATGGTTATAGAATAATAGGGCCGAATATGACCTTGGATGTCTTCTAGTCCAACCCTCTGTCCAAGCAGGAGATACTATGACTATTTAGGACAAATGGCTGTCCAGTTGCTTCTTGAAAATTCCAGTTATAAAGCACCAACAACTTATGGAAGCAAGCTGTTCCAGTGATTAATTGTTCTATCAGGAAATTTCTCCTTAATTCTAGGTTGGATCTCTCTTTAATGATCTTCCACCCATTACTTCATGTTCTGCCCTTTTAAGTTTTCATTAACAATCAACAGTAACATCTTTTCTTAGTGTTTCATAGATTGAATGAAACTGCAGACTTAGCCCATCAGAAAAAAAATAGGGAAACCTATTATTTTTAGGCCTTTAAAAGAAAATAAAAGAACTGGATGGACTTCATATAAAGGCAGTCCCCATCTTATAACCATTTGTTTAGCAACTGTCAAAAGTTATGACAGTGCTGAAAAAAAATGACTTACAACCAAGTCTCACACTTACAATTGTTGCAGCATCCCCATGGTTATTTGATCAGTATTCGATTTGGCAACCCAGAGTCACATGATCATCATTTGCAACTTTCTCAGCCAGCTTCTAACAAGCAAAGTCAATTGGGGGGGGGGGAAGGGAAGCTGGATCGACGTAATAATAATGATTCGCTTAGCAACTATATGGATTCATTTAACTACAATGGTCACAAAGGTCATAAAATTGGGGGCATCTCACTTAATGACCACCTTACTTAGCAACCAATTTCCAGCCCCAATTGTAATCATAGAGGACTACCTGTATATATTCACTCATTTTAGGGTATCTCAAAAATACAGTTATTATAAGTTTCCTGTGGAACACCAAGTACAGAGTAATGTTTTCAACCTCCCCTAAAATATTAACTTTTTGTGAATGCTTGTTTATAAATATTTCATGCAGAAAAAATGTTGCAGTCAAAATTTTCAGATGGTTAATCAAATCTATTATTGATGTCTATTGTCACTAAAGATATCCATGAAATACGCTCACAATCTGCTCTGGCTCTACTTAGATGAAATGTGTAGCAAAATTCTGAGCATGGAAAATTGTTTCTGTATTTTAAAAATGCATCAGGCTGTTAATAAAGTTTCACAATTAGATAACTAGCGTGCTGGAAATTGATTGACTTTTTAAAAATCTTACCATCCAGTGAGATGTTGGAGGTCATTTGTGGCAGGATAAAGAAATGAATGTGAAATTGTGGAAGCTAATGCTATTCAGGGTCAAAGTTGCTAAGAAAAGGAATAGGCAACGTTCAAACGGGAGCAGAGTTGTCTCATTCTGTTGCTACTACAGAAATGTACATGAGTTAGTGGTGTTTTCTGTTTTTGTCCAGCTTCTGACCAGGCTTACAGAACACTGCAGTGGATTTGAGAAGCCAATAGAAGACTGAATGCCTGGATGGATTCTATGGTGGGAATGTTATATACAGCTTTGGTTCACTGAAATGTTCATGGCTTCTGTTTCCCTTCTGGGCCTGGGAGAAGCATTAGAGCAAGTATTTAGACATCATAAATAACTTTGTTCTATTTGAGCTGTTAAAATGTTGGCAAAAATGAAAAATAGTAGCTGAAAACTGAATTAAAAATCTCCCAGTAGTGCCATTGTGGAAGCAAATGATGAGGGGAAAATTTAGATATTACAGCTGCATATATGGCAAGAATTTTTGGGTGTTATATTCAACTTTAACTGAAGATATACAGTGACATATACAGGAGGCTCAATGGAGTCTTTATTCATCTTGCCATGTCACAGAACAAGTAAAGGGGGCCCCTTTGCCATTTCCCTGCACATACCAAATTGGTCCCTGAGCACACTTTGCAAGAACTGGAACATCCTATTTTGAAATATCCAATGCAATTAGGAAGTTAAATACACCAGCAAACTAAAAAATTCTGCTGCTAAGGGGTTTTCTCTTACATCAAGACTGCATTTTTCGGACGGTTGAAAGCTGAGATCGAAACAAACACTGTGGTCAACGGATCTATCTGTAAAATCATACTATTTGAAACACATTTTTGTTTCAGAAGCCAATAATGATTGCCCCCATAGCTATGCTACCTCAAGTGTGTGGTTATTCTGATTCTTGGATAGTGCTGAGCCAGAAGAAAAGAGATGACTGATCTAGAGATCAGAACAAAGACTCCAATATATATCATCCCTTTTTTTTGGATGGCCTACATAGAGATGTCAGTGTAGTAATTCAGGATGTTAGCCTAGCTTTTTTTTAGAATGTTTACAATAGTTTAACAGTTCTACTTCGGTCAAATACTGTATGAATATTTTCCTATTTTGCATGTTGGAAAGGTGGCATGGCTTGGTGGGCGTGGCTTGGTGGGTGTGGCAGGGGAAGGATACTGTACAATCTCCATTCCTTCCCCACTCCAGGGGAAAGTTACTGCAAAATCCCCATTTCCTCCCAATGAGCTGGGACTCGGGATGCAGAGAATAGATGGGGGTGAGGCCAGTCAGAGGTGGTATTTACCGGTTCTCTGAACTACTCAAAATTTCTGCTGCCGGTTCTCCAGAACTGATCAGAATCTGCTGAATACCACCTCTGCTTACGACCATCCTGTAAAATAGCATAATGTTCCTGTAGCTTTCATTTCACTGGCTACTGTGAAAAAACCCTAAGTAAACGCAGGCACCAAAGCTATAACAAGCAGGGGGCAAAGTAATTTCATTGCTTGCAAGGTTACTATAATGGGAAAGAAAAAGAAGTCACGGTTTTTTTCCTTTGTAAATTCTGCTATTTCTACTTTTTGTTGCTGTCCTGGTCAAAAACTATCAAAGATTCTATGTCCCATCTCACTTAAAGAACTTCTTCAGGGGGAAAATCAGCCTTATTATTACTTTATTTTTGTTATTGCCAAGATCCTCAAGTTCTTTCCAGTCGTTACATCTTTTTTTAAATGGATTGGACTTGGAAACTTATGCATGGAAATCAGGCAAACTTCCACTACTCAGTAGCCTTCCTTAAAACAAGTCATCCAACTGTTAATGCCAAGATAGATCAGACCAAAAACTACCTCTGACATTCTTTCATAATATTTATTCACCTACCATAGAGACCACTAGTACAGAATGGGCTTCCCTTGCTGACTTTGAGGATGGGGTTCTTTTCTGACTATATTACTTTTTATGTAGTTCTGCCTGAATTTTGGTGGGTAAAAATATACAATGCAGATTTTTCTGGTTTTTTGTTTTCATTTAGGAATGGCTTACATTAAAAGGCAAAGGTTTAAAATAACTGAAGGTGTCACATTTTTAATATGAGGAAACAAGTATGGAAAATAGACAGGATCTATCTGGGGCCCAGTTCTATAATTATATTAAGGCTACTATAAAAAAAAGGAAGTACAATGAATACATTGATTGATGTTTCTCAACCTTGGCAACTTTGAAATGTGTGGACTTCAACTCCCAAAATTCCCAAGGCAGCACGCTACTTGGAAATTCTGGGAGTTGACTCAGCCTTCCATCCTTCCGAAGTGGGTAAAATGAGGGCCCAGATTGTTGGGGGAAATATGCTGACTCTGTAAACTGATTACAGAGGGTTATGAAGCACTGTAAAGTGGTATATACTGTAAGTCTAAGTGCTATTGCTATTGAAGTCCACACATTTTAAAGTTGCCAAGGTTGAGAAACACTGGTATAGATGAATAGGATAAATACTCTGCTCTAAAATTTATTTAGAAACCAGCTAGCCTGCCTAAAGCATGTACCAGTGCTAGATCTCAACTATCAGCTAATTTGCAGGCCTGAAGAAAACTGGGCTCATCTCACTGTGAACAGTTATTGCCATTTTGGTTTTATAGTATAAGTATATCAATTTTATTTACTGACAGACAAAACACAAAAAAGGGCAAAAGTTTATTTTGTATAAGATCTGTGCTTGGCACCTAGAAACAGAGTTCTCTGCATAAGGCAAATCTTTATTCACTTTCTTTCTTAATATATATTTTACATACACTTTTATCACCCTCTTTAATATTCATAATATTGTACTACCCTCCCTCCCACAAATGCTAGAAACATATTAAATACATTTATCTACAACACATCAAAACAACCTCTCTACTGCAGTTCCTGTATTCACGTTATTTGGCAATTTCATTTTCACACTTTAACTTAAAAGATCACTTTACTCTTTTTATTGAATATCATTTGCTTACTTACTTTCCAACAGATTAAGAAAAAATAATATTAGAAGAGAGAAATATTTGAGAAAGGCACTTATTTCTTGGCCAATTCAGCAGACAGAACAGGCCTTCTGTTCTAACTCTTTGCAATGAGGCTTCTGCCTGTCCACTCAACACAACCCGACTAGGAGAAATTCTTCCTTTATAACTACCTCCTGGGGAAGATAAATGTTTTGCACATGGCTTGCCAATTTTTTGCATTTTATATAAACCCCTGAATGTTCAGTTGAGCACAACTTCCCCTTATTCCTTTTCAAAATGAGATGTGGGCAGCAGTCATGCCTGTTTCCAGATAAGCCTGCTATAAAAACAATTTCCTGCCTGCATACATCAAGAAATTCTTTTAGGGTTAATGGGCGTTTCCTCTCCTTCTCTTCAGGCAAAATTTTGCAAAGAGAAAAAAAAATACTCTGTTCTCTGGCAAGAGCAAAATAGAAAAGGCAAAATTCTCTCAAGAAGAGACATTCCAGTCAGATAAAATGTTCACCAAGCTGAGTGAGAGATGGCTATGAACTTGAACTAATAAATGTAGATAACAAGAAGGCATTTTGGCAGTTGTCTATTTCCAATAGTGCAGTTATATAGGACAGCTTGAATCTTCAGGGATTGGTGCACACATCTGGGAAGCTTCAAAAAAAGGCAGAAACACTGGGCTTCTGTTGGGAACAGTTCACACCCAACTCAGAATTATTGCATATATTGTAAAGCACGGCCCCTATTTTTTGTAAACAGTTTTCTCTATTTTTAAAATGCACCCATTGAAAATGGAAGCTATTTAGTTTCACATGGCTTTTGATTCCAGTCTGCATGATTCAGTTCTTTAAAATATAGCTATAATTGGCTTAGGTTCCATTGAGCATTCAAATACAAGTCCAGTTTAAATTTGAAAAGCAACCGGGATGAAACCACCAGTAGATAAAATGAGATGTTTGTTCACAATTTGGCAAGGCGAAGGCTCTGAACACCATTTAAACCATGTGCATAGACATTTGTGAAGAAGATCCTGTGACAGCCCCATACTGCCTATTCTCACAAGGGCCGGCTGTAGGCTGGCTACTGTTGGGGGGGCTGATCACATGCATGCTGTGATCCATCCCTGTTGAAAGATATTGCCTCTCTCCAAAGGCCCCACTGGAAGGAGCAGAACAAAGTAAAGTGCTTTGTGTGGTGGCCAGTTTTTCAGGGCTTCCTGCCAATCTTGGAGAAGCTGAGAAATTGTATCCATACAAATTATAAGGGTTGTGAAGGGAAAAGGCATTGTAGGAACTCTGTTGCATGTGGCCACCGCTAAACATATGGGAAGAAGAAGAAGAAGAAGAAGTGGAGGTGGGGTTGCCAGCTTGCATGACATACTGGAACTGAGATGTTGGGAATGATCCCAGTTGGCCACCATAAGCTTCCATTTTGCCATTAGTGGGCAGGGCAGAAGGAGCAGGCATTCCTGAGATCAGAGTTGGAGTCCGCTGAGGTATGAAGTTTTCCGATGGCTGAGCAGCAACAGAAGACCCGCTCTGGAGCCGGCTGTATCCACTCTCACTCAAGCCTGGGTAGCTCTGCAGGGCAGCCATGTTGCTTCTTGCACATGGTGGATACTCAGAGAGATTCAGGTTACAAAGCTGGCTCTCTCGGCAGCCAACGTTGAAAGTGTTGGGGGTTAAATGAAAGGCTGGAGGAGAACAGGATGGAGACAGGAGGTGGGAAGATGCCGAGGGTGAGGGGGTCCCTGTGCTGGAGGTTGTTGGGGAAGTGCCTGTGCTGCCCCCTAGGAAGACAATAGAAAAGAAAGCAACAACTTAAAATGGACTTCTATAATGTGAACAACACTTATTTCATTTTCTACCTTTTCCTCTTAATAAATTGCTCTCTTACATCCCAATGGAAAATATGAAAAATGTGATCTTTTGTCCTAATTTCAAATTCAAGTGCTTAGGTAGCCAAAAACTGCCAGCATACTGCAAAGCAAAGAAAAAGCTGTTAACCTGATAGATTCTTTGAATGACCCTTCACAAATGTTGCTATTTTGTTCTTTACACATCCCCCTCCCCTCAAAAATGTAGTCAAGAATGTCCTCCCATTTTCATTGATGGTACCCAAAAAAACAAACCCAGATTCTTCTCCTCCTGTGAAATCCTGCTTCCCATTGTGAGACTTAAGTTTCTGTTCAAAGTCAACTGCGTTCCTAAATAGCAGAATCTTCTCAGAGTCTTAATTCTCAATGAACCATTTTGCTTTATGTCCCACTTGTTATAAATGCTTATAATGTAGATAATAGAAAATAATACCATCTCTATTTTCTAGTTTTGAGAATACCAGGCATGAATAGTCAATGTAACTTTAAGAACTTCGCTTAGATGTACGGATATTAACTTTTATCTGTTTTTCTTATTCAAGGGTATAAGAAATATGTGTCTTTCCTGCTGCCCAATATTCTGCTTTCTGTGTCCTGGGAATCCTTATAACTCTTGCACTTCATTTTGGAGATGTTTATTTTTAAGGAAAAACTTGTTTTGGTATCAATTTTTGTTTGCATAGACTACAATATCAATATAATGTGATAAAAGGAAGCAAAAGTCAGCAGCTAGTTCCTAACATTTCCAGAAAATAAGAATACAAGACAATGTTGATTGATTGATTTCACTTATGTCATCATCTTCTGCAACCTGGACAATGTTTCTGTGCTGAAAGTTGATTCAATTATTTGAAGAGTCATCCAGCCCTGATAATTGGATTCCTACCAGAAAACCATGTAAGAAGTGCAAAAATCATTTATGAAATCACTGAGGACAGCAAGGAAAGCGGCATGCAACAGTACTATTTATCAAATTTAATAGGAGTGTGTAAGGCATTAGTGTTCAACACTACAAGGCATTTCATTTCACTGAGGCATTTGGAAACAGGCTGCTACTTAATAATAGTAACAATTTATTACATTTGTATGTCATCTGACTCTCAATGATTCTGGGCCAGGGGTGGGCAATTAATTTTTCCAAGAGGTCACATGAGAAACTCGGACTGTTGTGGAAGGCTGAATCAATAGGCTGAACTTAATTCCGTTCAATATAAATTTTATTGCTTTATTGTTGTTGTTAGCTGCAAAGTTGTGTTGGACTGATCGCGACCCCATGGACAACGTTCCTGCAGGCCTTCCTGTCATCTACCATCCCCCAGAGTCCATTTAAGCTCATGGCGACTGCTTTAGTGATTCCATCCAGCCACCTCATTGTCTGTCGTCCCCTTCTTCTTTTGCCCTCAATCGTTCCTAGCATTAGGCTCTTCTCCAGTGAGTTCTTCCTTCTCATTAGATTTATATTTTATAAAAACTAGTAAATTATATGATTTTTGTTTACTGTAAAGGTGCATAGGCATGCCCACACACACACATGTTTGTTTGTTTGTGTGTATGTGTGTGTGTGTGTGTGTGTGTATCTATTTAGAGTTACAACCCCCGGTATGCCCAAATATGGGAGGAAGATTACTACTTCCATTCTCTGTCCTTCGGCTCGTCACAAGAGACCATCCAGACAGAAACCCAATATTTTTACTGTTGCCTTTGTTACATTTGTGTATTTGTGCCTTTATTTATTTATCAGCACAAATACACACACACACACACACACACACACATACATACATATATACACACACACACACACAAACACACATACAAACACACACATACATACATACATATTATCAGTTGCCTTCCAAATAAAAGCAGTTGTATTGCATGCATGACATACACGTATTTACATTTGACTTCTAATTTCCAATTGGACTCACATGGGCTAGACAGGGACAACTAAAGGATGAGACATGGCCCAGGGGCAGTAAAATGTCCAGGTCTGTTCTAGGCAGCTCACAATAATAGAAGAAATTACAATAAAATCAATAAAGCATAATAATAACCACAGGGTTCTTTAATCTGTTATATTTTCAACAATGATGTACATACCACTTTGACTTTGAAGTAATATTCATTTCACATCATTTTAGAGTATATAGTCATTTTATAATCCTTTGTCTCCACATTCCAATGCAAGTAATTCTTGATTTATGACCACAACTGACCCCAGAATTTCCATTGCTAAGCAAGACAGTTATTGAGTTTTTGCCCCACTTTATGACATTGTCATAGTTGTGAATCACTGCAATTATTAATAACACAGTTGTTAAGTGAATCTGGCTTCCCCATTGGTTTTGCTTGTCAGAAGGTCGCAAAAGGGGATCACATGAACTCCAAGGACACTGCAACATCATAAGTACATGGCAGTTGCCAAGTATCTGAATTTTGATCACGTGGCCATGAGGATGCTGCCACGATCATAAGTGAGAAAAACAGTCATGTCACTTTTGTTCTGTGCCTTTGTAAATTCAGATGGTTACTAAACGAATGGTTGTAAGTCAAGGACTACCCGTATATCTTCTGAATGTTTGAGTCTAAATAGCAGCAGCAAATGTGGATGTGTTAATCATGCTGCTTACTAGCACAGGCCTCTGCTTTTCTTACTAGAGTGTATCTGTACACAGTGCAGGATGCTGTATACAATAATCTGTATTCATCTGTATATCTTTTGGAGATTTGATCCATTCAGAATCCATCATTATCCCTCACTTTTAAACTTAGCCATGCAATTTCTTTTTTATTTTTATTTTCTTTCACAACTTTCTAAAGTTGTGTAGGAGATCAAACATGCCCACAACTCTTCCTTTAATAAATGTTAAAGGGGATTCTACCTAAAACCATGTTTCTAAACATGAATCAGATATAATACACAAAAGTTAAAGCTGTTCCACCTACTTGTGATACAAAATGAATGTGTTTTTGACTACTTTCAGTCTTTCTTTTCACTGAATACAGTTTTCTTGGTTGAGGTTTCTTTTATGTTTTTCATGTAAAACTACTCACAACCCACCTTAGAACACCTGGATCTGTTTTTCCACTTCATATCCATGTGGTCATAGAGTTACTTTGTGGGGATGGCAAAATCTTTAGAATTAGCAAACTAGGAATTCACTTATCTATTTTTTATGCTTCAGGTTAAATATTGAAAAAAAAAGCTGCATACAGAACATAGCTGTACATATTAACAAATCCTTTGCTTGTAGAACCAATCTGAACATTTCCTATTTATATTGCGTGGGGGAAAGAATTGCATACAGTGTAGCAATCAAGAAAAATCTGTTGTGGGAAAATGCTAAAGTATAAAATTACTGGAACTGTAATTTATTTTTGTTAATAAATTCTCTTCATTAAACAAAATAAAACAAAGCCAAATATTTTTAATAATGAGAATCTGGATCAGATTCAATGTGATTTTTAAAAGTCAGTCTAAATTGTTTAATCAATTTTTGGCTCTCTCTAACCTAACTGAACCCCATAAAATCTAATTGCCATCTGTGAGAAATTAATTGTACATCTGTTTTGTCCCAATGTAAAACCAAGTTTGGGGGTGATGAAATCATTTTTGAATAGTTGGTTCTCTAATGCCCGGTATTCTGGAACTTCACTATAGTTTTTGGTTCCAGTTCTGAAAGAATGTGCATGAAAAATATTTATTAGTTGAAACCCACTTGTTTTGTCTTCTTGTAAAACATTTTTTCTAAGTTAAAGAGATACAGGTAGTCTTCAGTTTCCAATCATTTAGTAACTGTTCAATAGCACTGAAGAAAGTGACTTGTGACCGGTCTTCCTCACACTTATCACTATTGTAGTGTCCCCATGATCATGTGATTAAAATTCTGGCATTTGGCAATTAGTATATATTTACAATGATTGCAGTGTGTTGGGGTCCTATGATAGCCATTTGAGACCTTTCAAGCAAGCTTCTGATAAGCAAAGTGTGGAAAGTTATCACCCAGCCCTCTCTCAGAAAAATGAAATATCCTAGGAAATATTGAAATGGCAGAATATTATATTTCCCTGGATGTGAAAAGGAAGAAACATGTTTTAAAGAGAGAATAGCTCCCTGCAGCTTCCTGCCCACACTCACTTTGTCAATGGGCCATTAAGAAGGCCAAGCCAGTTCCTTTACATAATAAAGAGTTCTCCCCTTCAGCTCCAGGGGGGGTGGGATTAAGGCATGATAATATTGGCCCTATACCCAACTCCCCACATGGCATTTGAGAACTCAACCAAACCTGGATTCAAAACTCAGCCTAGAGAGTTGCCCCTGCATGGCCCCATGGGAGTCTGACAACCAATCAGAATACAAGCTCAAGATGAAAGGCCAGAGAGGGCATAAAACCAGGGACTCAGCATCTCAGCTGCCCTTCTCCTTTTCTCCACCAACATTGAAGCATGTGATCTCCTTTTCTGTTCAGGACTCAAGCCATGTAGTCCTGTCTACCCTTAAAACCATCTTTCCAAGTAGCCTTCATGTCTCCAATGTCTTTTTCCCCACTTGGAGCCGAACCCAGAAGGACATTTCTTTCATCAATTGGCACCCCAGAGATGGGACTCCAAGCTAGTCTAACCAATGGATATGACCCAGGTAAGCCTCCCATGCCAGCACAGACCCCATTGAGTCTGTGGGTGGACGTTATCTTGGCCTTAGCCATTTGGATCTAGGTTTTAAAGGGGTTTTGAGTTTGAGCTCAAAGGCTGCCTGGAAAGAAGGTGAGTACCTCTAAATTTTAATTCTCTAAAATTTAATTTAAAAGCATGGGTGAATGCCTGCATGTGTGTGAATCCTTCTCCTGATCACAGCTGGATCTTGGTTCCTCTGTGTGTTTTACCGAGAGAGCCTGGAAAGTATTAGGGTCAGGCGAGAGCACAGGACCTTCTGTTAGGAAAAGGAGAGTGAGTGTGAAAATGGATAAAAATTAATGATAATTTGTTGTTATTGTTTTGCTTTTGTCTGTGAAAGCAAAAAAAAAAAAAAAGCAAAGGCCATGGTGTATGGAAAAGAGTAGAGGTGCCTGGTACTAACTGCAGAGGGGCAGAGGTCCTTGTTGATCCACAAAACCCAGGTGATTCCTGGGGAGGAGGGGCCGAATACTTTGTGGGGGAATCAAAGTCCTTCCCAGAATCTTTTTTTTTCTGAAACTTACGGTGGGTGGTCACCCGGCTAGGCCAAAGTGAGCCCTACATGTAAAGGGTCATGGGAAGCATTAGCTTGTGGGTGGCCAGAAGTGCCCTCAGAGATTTCCTTAGATGCCAAGATTTTGGCTGACATGAGTAGAGAGCAAGTAGATTGTGTGGCAAATGGGCTTTGCTGAAAGATGATACAGGAAAACTAATTTGGCTACATAAAGGTACTTAAAAGAAAAGGGAAAATGTTGGGGTTTTTTTCTCTTATCTGTTTGTCTCTTTCTCTGTCTTCTATGCAACCACGTGGTTTGTTTGTTAAGATTTGTGCCTTCCCTAATTTAACAGATTTGTGCTGGGAATGACTAGGATGTGTAAACCTGAGAATTCTCTTTTTTCCCCCTCTTATTTTTGCCTTGTCCTTGTGTAAATGTGTGTCTAAGTCTTTGTGCACCCTCAAGGTAATTGTAACAATAAAATGTCTCCAATTCAAAAAGACAAGAATTTTAAATTGTTCAAAGAAAGAAAAGAGTAAACTGGCAGAAATTGCCTTCGCTCAGTTTGTCGGGTCCAGAAAACTGAGTGAAGGTGGGGGGAGTCTTTACTTTGTGTTTGTTTGGCAACAAAAACAGAGTAAAGAGAAGTAACCTACCTACCTTCCTTCCTTCCTTCCTTCCTTCCTTCCTTCCCTGTACTTTAAAGTAACAACCCAGAGAATGTTTTAAGTTCATTTACAAGAGAAGTCGCATCTTGCATGTATTGTGTGTTTAAATGATTTTACCTGTTCATCTCTTTCCTGAAGCATGTGACTCCAGACCCCATTTCTCATCTGTGATATCCCCATGATGTTACCAGTTTATCTGTCTAGTAACTGATGTTTTTTTTTCAAGCTATCTACCCCCCCATGCCCCCCTTACCTCTAATCCTCCAACAATGCCTTTTCTGTGGGGGAGGGGACCTTGTTCTCCTGTCTTTCAGTCCTGGAAGATTGTACTCTTCAGGTGAGTATAGATTTTCTTTTCCCTTTTGGGGGGAGGAGGAGAGTGTTGCCTTGTGTGTGCATGTATGAGATGAAGGAATTCCTACTAGAGGTTTGCCTTCGACCTGAGTAAAAAACCCTCTGCACATCTATCTGGCCAACCTACTCTATTGGTCCTAAGATAGAAACCTGGCCTCCAGAAGGCAGTTTTGATTTAGATTTTGTCAACAAATTTGCTGATTTTCTGGGCACCATCAGATGAACTGAAGAGGAACTCTACCTGAGTTGCTTCTCCAATCTCCTTTGTTGCCCAGACATTCAGAAAGCGTGTGGGCTAACTCCCAGACCTCTTCTAAAATTTGTCCCCTTGTCATTAAAAAAAGGGGGGAAGCTTCCCAAGGTGACTGAGGAGTCCACAGGGATACGTTAAAAAGCTGTTGCAGCAGTAATAGTTGTCTTTAAAAAGAAAAGTAAAGCTCAAGAGCCTCACTCAGATGCAAACAATTAATGAAAGTCTCCCTACATCTTGGTTTTTAAAGCTATGCCAGTGCCTGCTGGGAGATCCAACCTAGAACCCTGGCCGAATGCAAACAATGTGTGAACAAACATCTCTATACATTGTCTCTATACATCTTGATCTTTAAAAATATGCCAGCACTTGCTGGGAGATCAAGATAGAAGAGTTTTGGATCTTTAAAAATTAGCCAGCATCTGCTGGCAGGTCCAAATTAGAAAGAAGACACGGAACACCCCAGGGCAGAGACAGGTATTAACAATCTAGTGCTTAAGGAGATAGAACGGGCGTAACTTTGAGCAAAAGTAAGAAGTTTAGCAGGTAATAAAAAGGTAAAGCCTGTCTGAATGAGAAGACCTAGGTAATTGGACTTGATTAATTTCATGTAATGTCTGTTGAAATTCTTAGGTGTGCATCTATACTAATAGCATGTAGAATTGAAAGGCATTGCATTGATTGTGATATGTTTGACCAGCTAGCAAAATAAATAAGTTTCTCAGCTTGGGCTTGAAGCTGTGGGGAATGGGAGAGTAGTTAGGATTTAAACTGCTCTCTGAGTTTTCCCTTGCTTGGAGAATGAGCCACATGTTCCCCAAGGAAAGTAAATTGAAGATTGAAAATTGAAGATTTAAAGGGACAGAACCTCCCCCAGGCCTGAAAGTGTTGTTTTATGGTATTTGTGCATGTATGTCTGTGTGTGTAATCATTTCCAGACCTGGAGGGAAGTTGTGATCCTTGAATAATAGAAAATTGAGCTCATTGGCTTATGTACAGCTCCCTGAAATAATTGTAATAACTGCTTTGCATGAAGAAAGAATGAAATGGGATTTAGAGAAATGAGAAATTAATTTACACAAGCAGTCTGATTGCAGTGTAAATGTGAGTGTGTTGATGGTAAAAGTTGGTGTGAATGTACTTTGATTCCCTTTCATATAAATAAACAGTAAATTGCAAGGTTGTTTAATGGTATGTATGTGTATGTATGTGCATTACCATTTTCAAATTGGGAAATCTTATTGTTAATGAAAGTTTCAGGGGCGGAAAGGTAATTACAATTTTTGTAGTCTTTTAATATTAATTACTTAGAAATAAGATTCTGATTATATTCAGATATGAAATGCTTCTTGCTTTGCGAATTTCCAACAATGAGATTATATTGCCCAAGTTCCATTAATTGTCATTAAAGTCTTTTGACAGTCACTATTTTTTTCCAAAAATAAAAATATATTTTAAAAAACAAAATGAATCTTTTTCTTATAGATCCATCATCTACCTTTCCTCCCAAAATGCAGTCTCTGGGAAATATCTGGGAAGCTGTAGTCTCTACTGCATAAGTGCAAATATAAAGCCACATTGGTCAATTATTTGGAAAAATTAATTCTATGCTCTTAAAAATGTTCAGGTACTCTACAGTATTCTAGAGTTCCATAGAAGACATATGTTCCTCATTTAAATCACACTCCTGTATAAGACTTGACATGTTTTGCATCAAGAAAGTAACTTTTAGTGGTAATTTTAATTGAAAAAAATAGCATGGGGAAAAAGAATTACTCCCTCTCTGAGGTAGCATTTCTGAATCAATGTGGTGCCAATGAAATAAACAAATGGGATGTTAGCCATGAAATATTTATATCCTATCTAGTTTGGCCTTAACAATCTATGAAGTATTAAGGATCCTGCTGGAAGCTATATATATTCATTGGATAATAATCCAAAATATTTCCAAGACGATAAGCAAACAAATATTAACTAACATGCAATGTAATTTCCGTCTGCATTTATCGAAGTGTTACTTCCCAGCAATTTCAAAAGCGAAGGTGAGAACTTTTTCTACAGTGGTCAGTTTTGTGATTTTGGGAAACTACTAATTGCAATTTTGTTGTCAGACTTCCTCTCTATCTCTTTCAGAAGGAATTGAAGATACTTTCATTCCAAAGAGGTTGCAAAAAGATGCAATATAATGTGAAATAAAACTTTATTGCTGCCATTTTTGATGTATTAACAGCTTTTAAATGGCCTGCTGTTCTTTTATGAGGTTACTGTATAGTTACCATACTATATTCTCTTGTATTCATTTAGACATTACGGTATATTCCATCTGTTACTTTATTATACACCAACCTCAATACATTTATAGAACAGAAGCATATTTGTGTATGAGGGCACAGGTAGTTTGTATAATTTTAAATCAGGAATTTGTTTAAGAATTCTATCATGTGAGATGAACATCCATGAATACTATTTGGATTCTCAAATGGCAAGGCTTCTAATGTCAGAGCCCCTTGACAAAACTGAAGGTGCTGAAAGTAAAAAAAGCTGTTCCTAGATTCCCAAGAAAAGGTTGGTCTACTGGAAATGTTGACCAAATGATAATCAGGTCTGTGGAGAGCAAATACTCTAGAAGACAGAAAACAACCTACCTGGCACCTGTGACAGAGGAAAGGGTTGAAAATAACAGTGAAATTTAAGAGAGGACAAAGGCAAGTTCTTTGCGTAGTAGTAGAAACTAGATGTACAAGTATAGATCAGGGGGAACCTTAGTTTAACAACAGTACATACTAGTTGTTGATAATAAATTGAAAATGGATTGATAGTGTGATATAGCTGCAAAAAAAGACTTGAGCAATCTTAGGCTACAAGAACAAACATATCATTTCCAAATATCAGGCAGAAGTTTCACTTCCTTCTGCATTGTTAGGAGCCACTTACAAAGACAGTATTGACCAGCTTTGAGTGCCAGACTTTAACAAAGGTCCAGAGAAGTTAGACCAGGTTCAAAGGAGAGATGGGAAGAGGATCAAAAGACTGGAACCTGAAGGTATTTGGGTAGATAGAAGATAGAGGGAAAGAAAAATGAAAGAGTTTCACATAAAAAATGGCCAAGTCTGTCACAGTTTAATGCAAGGCATGGTAGCAATACTGCCGAATTACAGGAAGAAGGATTCCAGTTGAATATTTAATAAATACTTCCTAACAATAGGAAAAGGCTGATGTGGGGACTGTCTTTCTCAGGATTCATGCAAAAGCTTCCCAGCTATCTCTTGGGGATATTTTAACTTAGATTCTTATATTGAGCAGAAGATGGACCTGGAAAACCTAAAAAACATGAAAGTTTTACGGTTATATGGGGAACAAGAAAGGAAATAATTGTGATAAGAGTTTTTTTTTCAATTTTTAAGCCCCATTTGCGTTTAAGTACAAAATGTGCACTTGCGGTTAGAAGCAGCACTTATCATTCAAAAGATTGGTTAGTATTCAGAGCCTATATAAAATGCTGCTAAATCCAGTACTCAGCTGGTAATGTAGAAAGGACTGGGAATAAGAGATCATCCAATTTCAATGAAGGGCATTGTTACAAAGGGCTTTTCCTTTTCCCTCAATGTAGAGATTAGAAGTGGAAATATTGTTTAGCAGCTCAGGATCATGCAAGCATTTGGCTCTGCAACAGGCACTTCGGGCAGCAAGAAGTTGCTCTTTTAAGGGTTAGCAACTCTCTGCTTTTGGATCTACTGAATTGTGTAAGGTTTTGTAGGGGGAAAAGCAAGACATTTGGAAAATCTTTAGATTTCCTCTTTTGCAATTACTCAGCCTTCAATATAATTGCATGCAAAGTAAAGAGTAAGTGAATAAAGTCAAGATTTTAGCGAGCGAGTTCTGAACTGGAAACCACATTTTGTGCATGCCACCTTTGCTTGAACAGCCAAAAGAACAGTTGCTAGTAGCCTACAGGGAACTAACTAGTCACATGGTGTTGGCTTCCTTCCTGGCTTTTCAGCTGCCAAATTACATTTAAAGCAGCTAAAAATACATTAAATATTTTCCTTTCCTTATATTACTTGACTATATCAGCAGTTGCTGTAGCTGCTATGAGCATGTTATTTGATAACCAAGAGGAGGACAGAAGGTTATCAGTGCAGATATTAATGCAAGGCACATCTAATCAAGTGAGTAAATGCCATAAATTTCAGGTCCAAGGATACTCCCAACGAAATTAGGAGTTTAAATCTGTTTCACACTCTGATTTATACTCCAGAATGCATTGGGATCTCTTATACAATCTTATTGCAAGGAGAAAACAAGCTATCTAAGATGCAAAAGATATATTCCCTTGTTGATTCTTGCTTTAAAATAGCTCTTGGAAAGTTGAAAGTTACCGTACCTTTTTTTAAAAAAAATCTGTACCATTATTTAGATCTAAATTTCTTCCCTTGCTATTAATTTTAAGAAACTTTAATTTAAAAAAAACAATGTATGCTATAGAAAGCACTTGAACAACAATAGTAACCTCTTTATATTATTAAACCTCTTTATTATGACCTTGGACCAGCACTCTTTCAGAAAACCCATTATCAAAAATTATCTTAAAAGAAAAGAACAATACATCTAAGACAAAGTGTGTGCCATTGCATGGCTCCATAACGATATTTGGCAATTTGGATTATGAGTCAGTGTCCCTTAAAAATTCATGTACAAAAAGTTCGTATGACCCTCCATTTTGGAAATAATTGGAAAGAGCAGCGCATGTCTCAGAATAGAATATAAAAAACCCCATATGTAGATATGGGCAAGAGTTTTTTGTGTTCTTAGAGTCACAAGGACAACATTTCTGAGAATAAGGAGTCTCATGAAATCTTCCCAAGGATAATGCAAAAGGAAGAGCTTTAAAACAAATTCTAGGAAAGGCCCATGTACTCAGGGTTAGAGTGTGTGAATAGCCTGCGGGGAACAGCTTATATATATGACAATAAATACCAAGAACAGTAGCGGTGAGATCATTATCATGATCAGAGTTCTTAGTTCATTACTTTATCATTGATTGGCCTATACATTCAAGAGAAAAGCTGAATTATGAGACTATATAATTCCTCCATAAATCAACTACATAATCCCTCCATATCAACAAGATTGATAGCTGTCTATCAGTAACAGAAGCAAAAGTCCTCTAGGATCAAACACGATTCTGAGAAAGGAACACCCATCACACAAGCATAAGGATCACAATACATGGCTTGGAAATAACACACCCAAGTATTTCAAGGAATGCTGTAATGGAGTTGGGTAGTACTATTATAGGAATAATTTGTTCTAGTATGCCAAATCAGGGGAGATTTTATAGCTTTGATTGCCATATCTTTTCTAACCAATATTTTTCCTGCTACATATGCAGAGAACATTATTTATTACAGTTTGTTTAGGTGGGGATATTTTTTTATAATCAAGCAGGATATAAAGGAGATTCTAGTCTTACAGGGCATGTAACAGCAGAAGGGCATCACTAGGAACAGGCAAAAGCACCCTTGGGTTGGGTGTTAAATTCCTGAAGTAGCTCCATATAATTGAAAGAGGGTGTCCAATTGCACAGCTCACACATGTGTCGTAATTGAGCAATGAGGGACTGACCTTTTCATACATTTGAATAAACTTTGGATTGAAAAAATAGTCTTTGAATTACAGGTGGACAGATCTAGAAAACCCAGCTTGGACTCTACCAATTTTAACTAAATCCTGATCTTTCCCCCTGTGGCTCAGTTCAATCTCATTCAGAATAGAGGCACAGACGGCATAGACATGGGAGAGATGCTTGTTGTTTCTGGCACTTTTAACCTTGCTAATCAAAATATGGTCGTTCTGGGTACAGCAAGGGGCCAGTTCAGCTGTAAGATACTGCCTTTCAGTCTGCCCTGTGTCAGATCATGCCACAAATGTTTTGTAAATGGGGTGGGTGGGTGGACAAAGGTGAGACAAGGTAAACTTTCTGAATTAATTAAAACTAAAAGAGGAGCACTTTAAAAGATGTACATTGTAAATTGAAGATCTGAACTGCAGTCAAAATTGTATGTCTATAGGATGCAAATGCAATATGGTTATTTTTCTGACTCCCACTTTAGATTCTCTTTAGCCATTACACTGCCCTTAAATTGCCACCTCTGCATTTACATTGCTATTAAATAAAAAAAATTCAAATTCTGCACATGTGCAACAATACCCTGTATGTTTCTGAGAATGTTTACAATATAAAATAAATATATTATTATTATTAAAAATATACAGATGGAATTCAATAACTTTAATAAAATGAACAATAAAGGAAAAGATAAATGACAGGTGAACTAAACTGACCAACATAATATGACCACTAATATATCTACCGTGTTTCCCCGAAAATACAACATGTCCTCATAATACAGCCATGCCACATTTTTCTGGTGGACAAAAATATAACCACCACCACCGCATATAAGCCCCCTGGACAACCCTCCCACTCCGGCCAGGCAGAGCGCCGCTCACCAAGCTAGCAGTATCCCGAAGGTGCCAAGCTGCGGGAACCTGGGGGAAGGCAAAGGTGATCGTGTTGCTTGGTGCCTTTGGGATACCGCTAAGTTGGTGAGCAATGCTGTGCCCACCTGAAGAGGCGGGGTTAATGGGCGGCTGCTCTCTTGCAAGCGGGCTTCCAAAGAGCCGGGCACAGCCTCACGGGCGAATGCCTGTGTTGCGCTGTCGCAGCAGCACAACACAACAGCCATGAAGCAACCACGCTCACCAGAAGCCACCCGGCAAACTCCCTTTGCAGCCGGGCACAGTGCCATTCACTGACCTAGGGGTATCGCCAAGCCGCGTGACTGCCTGTTATCCACCACTCGGCTCCCGCGGCTTGGCACCTTCCAAATGCCAGTGAATGGCGCTCTGCATGGCTGGAGAGGGGGGTTGCGCAAGCGGCTGTTCCACTCTCGCTCACCCACCTCCCAGCCTCACGAGGCATGGCCCAGCTCTCATTACGGATCCAGGGCAGCTCTGCCGCTGCTGCCGCCACCATCCCAACCTGGCTTTTTCCATGGCTTCCAACCTGAGTCTTTCAGCAGTGGCTGCTCTGGGTGCACCCTCTGGTTGTACACTCTTCAGGCAGCTGGCCCACAACCATGCGCCCAGAGTTGCCACTGCCGAAAGACTCAGGTTGGAAGCCACGGAAAAAGCCAGGCTGGGATGGCAGCGGCGGAGGTGCCCTGGCTCCATAATGAGAGCTGGGCCATGCATCATGAGGCTTGCACAACCCCCCTCTCCAGACATTCACTGGCATTTGGAAGGCATCAAGCCACGGGAGCTGGGCGGTGGAGAACAGGCGGTCACGCAGCTTGGCTGCTGGTGAGTGTGGTTGCTTCATGGCTGTTGTGTTGCGCTGCTGCGACAGTGTAACACAGGCATTCGCCCATGAGGCTGTGCCCGGCTCTTTGGAAGCCCGCTTGCAAGAGAGCAGCTGCCCACTAACCCCGCCTCTTCAGATGGGCACAGATACCCCTAGGTCAGTGAATGGCACTGTGTCCGGCTGCAAAGGGAGTTTGCCGGGTGGCTGCTGGTGAGCGTGGTTGCTTCATGGCTGTTGTGTTGCACTGCTGCGACAGCGCAACACAGACATTCGCCCGTGAGGCTGTGCCCGGCTCTTTGGAAGCCCGCTTGCAAGAGAGCAGCTGCCCACTAACCCCGCCTCTTCAGATGGGCACAGATACCCCTAGGTCAGTGAATGGCACTGTGTCCGGCTGCAAAGGGAGTTTGCCGGGTGGCTGCTGGTGAGCGTGGTTGCTTCATGGCTGTTGTGTTGCACTGCTGCGACAGCGCAACACAGACATTCGCCCGTGAGGCTGTGCCCGGCTCTTTGGAAGCCCGCTTGCAAGAGAGCAGCTGCCCACTAACCCCGCCTCTTCAGATGGGCACAGATACCCCTAGGTCAGTGAATGGCACTGTGTCCGGCTGCAAAGGGAGTTTGCCGGGTGGCTGCTGGTGAGCGTGGTTGCTTCATGGCTGTTGTGTTGCACTGCTGCGACAGCGCAACACAGACATTCGCCCGTGAGGCTGTGCCCGGCTCTTTGGAAGCCCGCTTGCAAGAGAGCAGCTGCCCACTAACCCCGCCTCTTCAGATGGGCACAGATACCCCTAGGTCAGTGAATGGCACTGTGTCCGGCTGCAAAGGGAGTTTGCCGGGTGGCTGCTGGTGAGCGTGGTTGCTTCATGGCTGTTGTGTTGCACTGCTGCGACAGCGCAACACAGACATTCGCCTGTGAGGCTGTGCCCGGCTCTTTGGAAGCCTGCTTGCAAGAGAGCAGCTGCCCACTAGCCCCGCCTCTTCAGATGGGCACAGATACCCCTAGGTCAGTGAATGGCACTGTGCCCGGCTGCAAAGGGAGTTTGCCGGGTGGCTGCTGGTGAGCGTGGTTGCTTCATGGCTGTTGTGTTGCGCTGCTGTGACAGCGCAACACAGGCATCCGCCCGTGAGGTTGTGAGTGGGCTCTTTGGGAGCCCACTCGCTAGAGAGCAGCCACCCGGCAACCCCAAAACAATAAACCCTCCCCCCATAATAAAGCCCAAGCCATATTTAAGAGCCAAGGTGGTGCAGTGGTTAAATGCAGCACTGCAGGCTACTGCTAGATCAGCAGTTCAGCGGTTCAAATCTCACCGGCTCAGGGTTGACTCAGCCTTCCATCCTTCCGAGGTGGGTAAAATGAGGACCCAGATTGTTGGGGGCAATATGCTGACTCTCTGTAAACCGCTTAGAGAGGGCTGAAAGCCCTATGAAGCGGTATATAAGTCTACTGCTATATTTTGTAGGTAAAAAGAAAATAAGACCCTGTCGTCTTTTCGGGGAAACACGTTAATAGAACCGAAGTGTTCCATAGTCAGTTCCATAGATGATATTCTGCAATCATACTGGTACCACTTGGAAGTGTTCTTAACATTCAAAGGCAAAAAGATGTTTTGCAGCACTGAAGTACAAATGTAGCTGCTGACTGCATTGCTTAGCTTAACTGTGCCTTTTCCTGCATGGCTCCACAGCTTACCACCCTAGAAAAAGGCCCATTTGATCCAAAATATTTTTTGGTATTTGAATCCACAGCACTGCACAATCCTATATACTCTGAGAAAATAAAGTGTGTCTTTCCCACTTCCTTATCTGAACTACAGTAGGCTGGAAGATTTTGTGGAGATTTTGTGGAGGAAAGCAGAACATACTATTCTGCCAGGTGGGATCATATTCCTACAGGCACTAGATTGCTTTTGGGTCTAATACATCCTCTCAGAACCTAAATAGTTTATCTATGCTACAGATTTCAATTATTTTAATATCATTTTAATTTCCTGGTGACTTTTTTTTAAGCCTAGAATTTTCTGCAGCAGTGTCTCAAATTGCTTCTCACTTGCTTTATCTGATTTTGTACTTTTAATTATTTAATTAAAAGTCAGTATATATAATGTTTTAAATAAGCAAAAAAAAGGTCTGGGAAGTTTGTTTTGCAGAAAATTCTTAACACCTGCAATAGAGTATAATTTCTGGACACTCAGGAATAAATCATAATAATCTTTAATTGCTGAAATATTCTTAAAAGCAAGGGAAAGGTGGGGGGGGAAGCTTAGCTTCTTCCTGCCATCTTATCACTCAAGAGAAGACAGGGATCCCTTAACCAGGGTTAGGATTTTCCAGTGACCATTTAGTATCTCACCCCTGAATATTATACTATTTAAGAATGTAAATCCTCAAGAGATATTGTGACAAACAGACTGGAAATATTGCCAGTTTTCCCGGGAAATATATGAGCAAAAGTTTATTTCAGAAGTGGCCTTTGCTAAGGGATCATCTAACAGTGCTCCATGTTCCTTGGCAGTGACAAGAAGTAGCCAGGCCCAGCAGGGAGGCAAGGTAGAAACCGTAAACATACAAACAAGCAACATCATCAGAGAATTATAGATGGCATGGGATGGGAGGTAGCAATAGCTCAACTACTTGGAAGAACATCCATTGATCAGCTGAAAAAAAACATTATGCACTCAATCTGGTGGTTCATTAGACAGGCTTTTAAAAAGGCATGAATCTCTTCATGAACCAGGTCATACAGGTTCATACCAGTGGTGAAATTCAATTTTTTTAACTACCGGTTCTGTGGGTGTGGGTTGGTGGGCGTGGCAGGAGAAGGATACTGCACAATCCCCATTCCCTCCCCACTCCTGGGGCCAGCCAGAGATGATATTTACCAGTTCTCTGAACTACTCAAAATTTCCACTCCCGGTTCTCCAGAACCTGTCAGAACCTGCTGAATTTCACCCCTGGTTCATACTTTTATCATTGTTGAATCCAACCAACTCTCAAATTTTAGGCAGAGGAAGGCTTTCCTAGTTAATCCAGGTACAAAAAGTTGTGCCTAACTTGGGGTTTAGCTTGGAAACATCTGAACAGAAAGTATGTGAAGCAACAGAACTCCCCTCTACCACAGGGAAGGTAGCCCAGATAAGAATAGCCCCTTTGAATGGCTATAGAAACTCTATGTTACAAATTTTTCCCTATTTCTGAAACTAGTAGCTGGGCTATTCTGTTTTATATCTTTGCCTGACTGTCAAGAGACTTAGGAGTTTCATGAATTCAGCTGGATGCCAGATGTCTCTTATGACACTCTGAGGCTATTCCATTGCCACCCGTCTGCTGCCTCTTATAAAAGCGGCTCACCTTGCTGTTTTTGCATGGTGGTGAAATCTTCAAAGGTGAGCGTGCGCACAGGGGGCCTCCAAAATGCATATGTTTCCATAATGGCCTCCAGACCAGTTCTGCAAAATGGGGAAAAAAAGAAGAGAAGAGGGAAGGAAGGTTAAAAACATCAATGAAGATGTATTTCTCCTTTAGCAAGTAAGAAAAAGCATGATTTTTTTCTACCAACTCGACAACCATTAATTTTATCGTCCTACATTTCTAATAACAGACTATCCATCTTCCAAATTTCCTCTGGAAAATGAGAGAGAATTGGGCCCAATTCATAAGTGAAATGGCCCCAGAAGGTTAAGTCTGAACTAGATGTCCACCTGAAGCAAGACAAAGAATTCAATGCAGTTTATGGGGGGAATGAGGGAGGTGATGATGTCCACAGAGCAAAATCAAGGGCAGTGATGAACTGGGAATGGCTTCTTCAGGATGGCTTCTTCATGCTAAATAACAGTTGGGAGAAAGAAGTATTAAGAAAAGAGAGAGAAATTCACCTTCTGCTATTACTCAGTCATTTGTTGTTTGTTTTCTTTCCTCTCTTCTGTTTTCTTTCTTTTGGTTCATTAACTTTGAGAACATGCTCATCTTCCATTTCTGGAGTTCAAGGTCCCTAAAGGCCTTTGCTGATGAAAACACTGGGGGAGGGGGGGCAGAGTTGAGTTGCAAATCCCAGCGCTACCCGTTTGCTCGTGCACATGTGCATGCACACACCACTTCTGCACATGCGCAGAAGCTTCCGGGCAGGTGGACGGAGCCTCCCCTGCCACCACTACTGTTTCACCCCATCTGGGCCGAACCAGGAGCAACCCACCTATGGGTGAGGGTTGCAGCTTAGAAGCAGGAGATAACATTCCAAAGTCAGCCTGAAAGCAAGGATATAGTTGATAAACGTAGGATTTTAATAGTTAATTTAGGAATGGAGAAATTGCCAGGGTGTATTAGCTGCTAAATGTCTGCAATTGGGAATAGGAATACAGAAAGTTTCATCACAGATATTCTCTCAGTAAAATGACCACCCAGAACTCAATGAGAAGAAGGTAATACAAAAAATATTTAGATTGCTAAAGATAACAGAAGCCATTATATCCAAAGTTCACACAGTGGAAAGCAAGAAGTACTACAAATATGGTGATGCAACAAGACTTTAATTCATTTCTTTTCAAATATGATTTATGTGAAATCAGCATAATAATAGTCATATGATAATATACACTTTGCCAACATTTCTCCTTTTTTCAGATTGGGGAATTACAGGAGACAGGTATTCATCCATCTCATCAGAGCCTACTGGTGTGTATTGTTTAACTTTGCATACGGTGTTTCCACTTTTTGTCTGAAAAATGCAGCAAAATTTAAATGTAACCCAGATGATTCAGATGTTCATAAAACCCTATTATATCATGTCACTACTAAAGCTACAGAAGATGTTCAGAGTCTCCATGGAAATTATTGAATATAACCAAGGACAAACCTCTTTTATATAACTTGGCTCAGATATACTATTAATCTATTGATTAAGATACAACACACACTCCAATTCTGGTGCCTATTCTATGGAAAACTCTATTGTTCATGCTTTTATTAATGATAGCCTGAAAGGAAGAAAAAAAGAGAAAAATATGCACAATTCTAGTTTGGTCTCTGTTGTTTGATTTTCACAAAGGAGGGGAAAGACCACTACATTGTAATAACAGGTACTATAAAAGGATTCCTTGGTACAAAAATGGTGAATGATATTTGATATATTTCTTTGTTTCAGTAATGCCTTCCATATGGTCTTCCTTCCCTGTTGCTTACAACCATCATTGTTCTCTGAAACCTCCTTCTAAGATCCCAACTGACACTTTCAGACAGAGCTGATCAGAAATAAATGCCATATCTCCAATGCACTCAATGGGACTTTCCCCAAAACACCTGTATAAAGTCTGGACCCTTAAAAGTCTTTTTCAGAATAAAATGTCCCATAAAGCAGCACATTTACATAGACACATGTGCCTTTCATGTTCTGGACTGCATGTATGTGAAGTATATAATTATAACGTGTCAGCCCTTCCCAGATAAAAATGAGCTTCCAATGAAGGAAAGCTTCTCAAATGAGATTGAAATGAGTTCTAAGAAATAATTGGCAATAAAGGTTTTTCTGCAAAATGAAGAATTTGTTTGAGTATATGAAGCTAAAACTAAGTCTTTGTGAGCAAGTTTTAGAAAGCAAGGCCACAAGGAAACCCAGGTGGTGTTTTTTTTTTAAAAAAATGTTATCTCATTTATTTTTGCCTTTTTATATTCCACATAAATCCATGTCCATTGTTTCAACAATGGCTCTTTGCAATAAAACAAAAAACTGGGGATTGTTGCTTAGTAAGAATGCTATTCTAATACTGTAATGATGGAAAGCAAAGCACACACTCATGCAAATCCTATTAGTTTTGGCTTATTACTTGAGATTTATCTCTAATATCCAGTCCTTGACTTGTACTTAAAAATCTATTACTATGGGTTGTTTGTTATGAAGGCCTAGCATCACATCAGGATTTGTATTTAACAGTCCTTTAGCATGTGATCAGCATATTGCTTAGAAATAATTTTGGATGTTCCAAAATGAAGCCAAGCCAAATCTTTGCAAAAAGCTCAATAACCAGATATGGGCCATGGATGCTTTAGTACTTGTAGAAAATAATTTCCCAATTCTTTTTAAAGTTTCAGTTTGACCTTGCAATGTGTTAGCAAATGTACATTCAGTGTGATACTTTGTCTTGCAAAAGTATGCTCTTGTATTTAATTTTTAATAAATACTTTTCCAGATGTTTATAGCAAAAAAGAGAATTCTCATTTCATTTACAAACTATAACTATATATGTTCAAAATGATTAAGATGAATGAGAGATAGACTTGCGGAAATAGATAAAGTGGAGATGGATGAAAAAAAAACGGTGTGGAAAAATGATGTTATCCCCACTGGTGAACTACAATATAGCCTAATCCAGCGCTTACTAAAATGATACGGCTTCAATATATATCACCAAAGCATCCTTCTGGATCAGCACAGCAGGATGGAAAACTAAGGTCAGGGAGAATTTTTAGCATCAACATTAATAAGAAAGAAACTGGAAAAGTCATTTCTACATTATATATTAAGGCTACACCAATCACATAATTTTCATAATTATTTGCCTTACTTATTCTGGACTTTGGATTCACTTCTCTGTATGAGTTTAATGAAATCATTTCACTAAATGAAAAGCCATTGCTCACATATGAAAAAAGGCTGTACAAATAAATGGGAAAGAGTTCCAAACTTTCAAGAACCATGAGCAATTGTGTAGGAAACTCAGCTGAAATTAAATCCAAGCAAAACAAAGGTGCTGCTAGTAAAGTGGAAACTGAACTCTAAGACTGAATCGAAGCCTGATCTGGATGGAATTGCATTCCCCAAGAAAGCCTATTCAAAATCTAGATTCCTTGACCCATAGGCGTCATTTGATTTGCAGATAGCAATGAGAACAATTACAGCTAGTGTAGCAACTACAGCACTTTCCAAAGTAGACTGGACTTAGTGGTTAGCTGTCCCTTGGTTTATAACTCAAATGCTATAGTGCATCTTTTGGGGGGCTTCTCTTGAAAAATGTCCACAAATTGAGGTGGTGTAAAATATGGTGGTGGCTCAGTGGCTAAGACACTGAGCTCGTCAATCAGAAAAGTCGGCGTTTCAGCAGTTCAAATCACTAGTGTCGTGTAACAGAATGAGCTCCTATTAATTGTCCCAGCTTCTGCCAACTTAGCAGTTCGTAAGCATGTAGAAATAGAAGTAGAAAAATAGGAACCACCTTTGGTGGGAAGGTAACAGCATTCCGTGCGCCTTCGGCGTTTAGTCATGCCAGCCACATGATCACAGAGACATCTTCGGACAGTGCTGGCTCTTCGGCTTTGAAACAGAGATGAGCACCGCCCCGCTAGAATATGGAACGACTAGCATATATGTGCGAGGGGAATCTTTATCTTTACCTTTAAAATATGGCAGCCAAAGTCAGAAATCACATGGTGCCTGCTCTAAAAAAAGTAAACTGACTCCTAATAGTTGGAATAGATTATACTAGGTACTGCGTAAGGTTCTAGTTTTGACTTTAAAGCCCTTGATGGCTTATGAGCTAATTACCTGAACCAACCTAATTACTCAGTCAGAGAGGATCCTGAGAAGAAGACTCTGTTGTTGAACGTTTGGCTGTTGCTATGTGAGAAAAAAATATACACATTTGGCTCCAATTGTCCCAGAATTTAGGAAGAGGACAGTAATGTGTGTCTTTCACCAAAGTTTTAATTATTTTAAGGATGGATTTTGGTTTGGATTTTGATTTAGTTGCATCAATTTTAATCACTGTGCTTCATTTTTTAATGCTATATACCTCCTGAAGTATTTGGATAAATATGGTAGAAATTGAAAATAACTAAATGAATAAAAATCATTCTGTTACCTAGCATTCTTTAACATTAGGCAATTCCTGATCTGTACATTAATTGTTTAGAAAGGACAGGATGTAATATTGCAACTCTGGGAGACGGACTTGCCTTCTCTGATGGCCAGAGAAGAAATACAAAGCCCAACTACCAAGTCTAGGACTAAATTACATTAGGTAATTTCTTCCTTGCTCCTGTGCACAATCATACACTTCTTATTTCTTTTAAAATTGATTTATGTATCTAAATATTTTATACTAACAAGTTTTATTTATTTTAGAAACCTATTCGGCCACCCACTTTATATACCATAACTCACAATGAAAGCAGTAAAAACATTTTAAAAGCATTGAAAACTCAATGTAAAAAAACACCTTTCAGTGCCCTAAAACAGTGGTCACCAACCAGTGGTCCACGGACTCACTGGTGGTCCATGAGAAAATTTTGATGGTCCACAGAAAAATTATTTGCATTTTTATATTGCATTAAATACTTTTAAATATATATATATTAGTGGTCTGCGAGATTTAAAATTATTAATTTAGTGGTCCCTGAGATCTGAAAGGTTGGTGAACCCTGCCCTAAAAGGAATTGGAAGTCTCAGTCTATTCCAATCCTTGGGGGAAGTATTCAATTTAACAGGATTGTATGGGATAAGTGGACTATATGAACAAACATGTCAGGAATGCCTATTACACACCTTACAAATGCTACACTTAGCTAATTAAAAAAATAAAACCACACACGGAGAGAAAACAGACCTCAACTCCCTTTCAGCAAAGGAAGAAAAACAGATTACTAAATAGAAAAGGTTAATGAAAAAAAGAAAAGGAAAATGCATTCTCTTTTTGATACAGGTACTCCTATTTCACACTCAGAAAGCATGACCAGAGAAAGAGAGAGAGATTTAAAAGGAACAAAAATTGGTAATGGAAGATAAATTATCACTATTGTTTTTCATCTTTGTGATCCTTGGTTCCCTCTATGGAGTCAAAAGCATTTTTATGGGTCATTTTAAGTTAAGAGCAGCTGCTCTTCTTTAATGCCTCTCCTGACTGCTGTTTCATAGCCACAAACTCTTACTTTTAATGAAAAATAAATAAAATGGTGGAACTTCCTTGTGGCAACTTCCAACTGTGAGTCTGAACATATGTATGTAAATACTTCTGTATTGGTAGAAATTTTGCAATTAGGAGAAGAATAGAGAATAAAAACCTAGACTTTTGGTGATTTTACAAATGGCCATCCATAAAATGGTGGCAACTGAAAGAAAAGAGAACAGTGGAATATCCTGGACAAAGCTATACTACAGTGTTTCCCAAAGTGTGGTACGCGTACCCCCAGGGGTACGGGAAGAGTTTGGTGGGGGTACGCGTTGCACCGGAGTTTGGTGGGGATCACGTGGGAATATCCACTGAAATACATCTTGCCTTTTCCAACTTCATATTTATGCGAAGTTGCTTTTTCTGCATTTGTAGACATTAAGTCGAAAAAAAGGAACAGACTATTGGACGTGGAACCGCATCTCAGATTAAAATTAACAACCAGGGAACCAAATTATGATGATCTGTCATTTCAACATAAACAATTTCATCCTTCTCATTGAATCAAATAAATGTTCTTTATAATATAACTTTCGTTTATTTTGCATATGTACCAAAAAAATAAAAAAATAAATATATTTTGATTTTTATTAAAGCATATGTTTTTTATGAGGGGTACTCAGCGTTACGAAAATTATAGAAGGGGTACACATATGTCAAAAGTTTGGGAAACACTGCTATACCATATGCTTAAATCTGTTGATTTGCAAACATGGAGCCCTTCATTCTTTAAAAAATTCTGTAATTGTAGTTTGTCTTCTGAGAATATCTTCAACTTATGACCATTTATTCAACAATGTTTCAAACTTATAATGGCCTCAGATAAAATGACTTCAAATTTACAACTTTGCACCACCCCCTGGTCATGTGATCATAATTTGTACACATGGCAACTGGATCACATTTACAACAGTTGCAGCATCTTGCTGCCACATGATCACAATTTGCAACCTTCCCAGCCAACTACTGACAAACAAAGTCAGTTAGAGAAGCCAGATTCACTTAACAACCATGTGGCTTGCTTAATGACAATGATAAAAATGGTCATAAAATCATTTCCAATCACAGGATGACTTGCTTAATGACCATATCACTTAGCCATCAAAATTCCAGTCCCAATTGTTGTAAATCAAGGAGTGTCTGATTAGCAGGCTTAGGATATTATCATCGGAACTTCTTAATTGTCAGCCTCTAAGTGCCTGGGCATTGCTGCAGACAGCATCTGATTATTTTGGGAAACCCTGAAGAGTTACAGCCTTGGATAAGCCACTCCTCCAGCACCATTTTGGTACTTGTTCCTCACAGAGCCCAAATCATTTAAATGCTTCATGTCTGGGACCTGGTTCCATTTACTCTTTTTGATAATCTTAAAATCTTCAATATTTCAGTTCAGTTTTGTATCAGCAAAGCATTCAGTTTCAGTTACTGATCCTTTCTAAAATGAATGAGCCACAAGTTACCATGATTCTTAGAATTTGTAGGAAAATGTCCAAATGTAATACATGAAGACCTTCTGGGGATTTCATTCAGCTAAGCCTGAATTTAGCCAGTAACCTCTGAATTTGCACAAATAATGAAATTAACCCTTCCTTTGTTTTAATAGCCTCAATTCAGAATAATAACTTTTAAGAGGCAAGACAGACTTTAATTTAAAAAGGTGCCTGAGAGAGTTAAAGCAAGTAAAGTGAGAGGCAGAACAAGGTTTAGATGCAGTTTATTGATACCCAGCATAGGTTCAGATGAATTAAATGGACAAGTCTATTCTGTAAGGCAATGTATTTCAAAATATGGGGAAAAAATGCAATGAGGTTTGCTGTATTCGTTCTTTAGAAGTATATGACTGGGAATTGGTTAGCAGTGCAGCCAACCCATACAAATCTACCTGACTTTATATTTGGCTAGAGAGCAAAACTTACATTAATATTTACAAAAGATGTATTACCAAAGATTAATTCCCGTCACAAATGATAACTATATTGAACTCTGAGAAAACAGCTTTGCAAATAGCAGTATACCATTTTAAGCATTACATTAATTTTACCATCAATAGATTTAATGCAATTTTTTTACAGATATTAAATACACCTTGCTTGGCTAAATATTGCATAGAAGCAGAACTCTAAAGCAGGAAATTTTGGTTTACTTTTCCAGTGGAACCTGGTTATTATAATAGCACTGTTGTTCTCACTGCAATAGCTCTTAGCACCTAGACTTATAAACCACTCCATAGTGCTTCACAGCATTACAGCAGTTCAGAAATGTCAGCATATTTCCCCCAACAATCTAGGTCTTCGTTTTACTGGCCACAGAAGGTTGGAAGGCTAAGTCAATCTTGAGCCAGTCAGGCTTGAACTGCAGTGCTTCATTCTAACCACCATGCTACCACACAGTGGTGAAAAAATTGAATAACTCATGCACAAATCATAAAGCATAAAGTTGCTGGACTGTGTCTGTCCCTATAGGATTCTGGATTTACTGTGTCATTGCTTCTAAACTGCCTTAAGAAAAGTTTCACTGTAAGAGGTATGAACTCAAAAGCAAACATGTTGCCATAAGTGTTGGTTGCAAAGCATTTTCACTTTCAATATGTTGTGCATGGAGGTGGAATCATGGGGTTGGAAGAAACATTTGAGGTCTTCTAGTCCAATCCTCTGCCCATAGCAGGAGATATCATCTCTTCCATCCACTTACCTAGAAGAAATTGGCATGCTAAGAAGGGAAGACTTGAATGAATTTTCTTACCTGTTTCTTCCAGAATCCCTGAACCCTTTTGCAAATGGATTTCGGTCAATTTTCAACCTGGTAATCTGGGGGACAGAAAATGATTCAGATTCCATAGTGAATATCTTATTCATCATTGTAAACTTTCCTTTCTTATTGCATTGCCAATGAAACAATTAATTTATTCAACCTTATCTCCAAGCTATCTGATTTTATGGAACTCCGCTTGCTCCTTACTTTCCCCTTTTACTGTTTCTTTATTTATGAAATCTAGCACCAACTTCTAGGGCAGGGACTTTGAACAATACTATGTATACAGTAACTACACTGCTATATGAATAACAAATGCAGTTTCAGATGGAATGTTAAAATAAATTTCATCTCCCAAATGAGCATCTGTGATTTTGAATTTCTTGACAGTTGAAAAATTTACAAGTCATCCATGTATTTAAACTGGAGCTCAGTCACATCGTGAAGAAAGATATAAACTCTCTAGTGCAGATGATTTGTTAATACATATACACAGATGTTTTCCAAGTGAATCAAAAGTGCAGGAGGCAAAGGTCAATACATCTGGGTGTGACAGACAGCAGGGCTAACCCACATGACCCATAACCTTTCTTTGGTTCCTTTAATGCAAGAAACTCATGATGGGGGTGGGGGTGGAGAGATTAACTCAGAATGTTACTAAAATGATATGAACTATATTGTTCCATTCTGAATGATATGAAAATATATTAATTCCATTCTTAGACATTTTATTGTTATCCAAGCATGCAAGACTGCATTCAAACTGCTTTCTTGCCTTGCCAAAATGAAGTTAAACATGTTTTCTAAGTAAATTAAAAACATATTGTCTCTGCTGTCAACTAATGTTTCAGAACATAACCAATGGGTTTTTAGTGCTCTATTTGCAATACAAGAGATTCATTCCATAGCTCAGGGCGAGCTCCTCAGACAATTGCTATCCTTTGTAGTTCTCAACCCTGCAATCTCTTATCCAAGGTAGTGATCTCAATATCCATGGAAGTTATAAATTGTAAAAAATATTTTCTTTATATTCTGCAAAAGCCATTCAGTATTTAAGATGGATGGACGGACAGACAGATATTTGATATTTAGATCAAGATTATCTGGAGTTCTTCCAAAGAAATGAGTTTCCATATTTACAGGTGATCATCAACTTCGAAACCGATCAGACTTGCAGCAGCCATCTTTCCATTTCTCAACTTGCCACACAGTATGGGAGGGGGCGGCGGAAAGGTTGGAATGTCAGATCAGGCAATAACAACAAATCATCCCATTGGAACCAAGGTCATCTCAACAGGTGCTGGACAGAGCCTGGAAGGAGTCGCCAGGGGGATGCCAGAACATCTAATTGGACAATGTATCCTGTGACAATGAGGGAGGGAGTTATCTATTCTTTAATTATACTAAAACCGTGGAAAATTGTTGGAGTTGGTTTTGCTTTCATGTGTGCCAAAATGATATACTCAATAAAACAGTTCTTTGAGAAAAAATGTACATCTCGGAATGCTGACTTGGTTGGGTTCGTCAATTGGAACTTTGACAGTGATCTTGTAATTGTCCAATGGTTCTGATTTATAACAAATTTTGTTCCTCTGAGGAATGCAGCCTCAGGAATACAGTGAATTCTTCCCACCTGCCTTTTCTTTCAATATGTCATCCTATATTATAATTTTAGATCACCAGTCTACTGATCTATTGCAATGGAACTATACTTACTATTTTTCCTCTTTCCAATTTAAAGCAAATTGTTTATGTATTTCTTCATCCATGAATCATAATTTATAGATCCATTTCCCAAACTCATTAGTAGGTTCATGGAAGATGCTATCAAAAGTCAAAAACTATTGATTGATATTGTTTAATAATACCATCTGATATTAAACCACATCAGCCAAAGTGAAATGCAGTTGCAAGCAGACAGGTTTCCAGGAATCAAAAAACTAAGCAAGTGACATCCTAAACATATCCAGCTCAGCCAGATTCCAGGGTGAGACGAGTTCTCCCCTGCTCCCCATGATATACATCTGTTTATCATGCCCTACCAGAACAAACATAAAATTTAAGTTACAGTATGTGATATTAAGTCCTAATTGAAATCAAGTCCTAAGTAAACTTAACCTTCTAGAAAGTAAGTAACCTTTCCTTACTAATACTTTGTTTCATATGTGAAAGGAATGTTACTGTGCTAGCAACCTGAAGGTCTTAAAAATATCATGATCTGAACATGTTTCAGCTATTCAACAGTGCGATCTGAATTATAGAACAGATTTATGCCACCTAAAGTCATACTTTCCCATCTGAAACTGTTGAAATATAAATAATAATGCTCGACTTGGCTTCCATTAACTTTCTTTACATTGTGCATCATCAAATATACAAATCTGACTTCGATTTTATAGGAAAAAAGGAGAAAAAGTTAAAGTTTATCACTCGATTTTATGTTTTTTCAGAACATAAATTGGGAAATCAGTATTGTCCATGTTTATTTAATCTGTGAGATGGCCTTGAGTTTACCCTCCCAGGAACTTTTATAGCCGATGGGAATATGTCCATTTACATGTCTGCAATCTGTTTCCACATTGCAGCGATGAGTAGACCAGGGGTCAGCAGGTTCTGACCAGTTCTGGAGAACCAGTACTAAAAAAATTTTGAATCCCACCACTGGAGTAGACGTAATACCAAAATGGCTTCAGGATCAGTTACTGATCTCCCTCTCACCATTTTCTCTTGTTGGTTTTGCCTGATCCCCTTTTGTTTCTTTACAATCTAATCTTAAGTAAACCTTTAATCTGATTCAAACTCATGAAGTTGTAAACTCAGAACGAATACTACGCTGTTGCAAAACTTGTTAACCACCCAAGCTGTAAGACTAGCATAAATGAAGAGATGCCTTTTTCCAATCCTGGTTAGGATGGTCTTAACTTCCCACAAATATCTCTGGTCCTCAGAGGAATGTTATTTGTCAACTAGATACAGAAGAGAGGGAGCTGGGTCAGAATGTAGGGCAAACATAGTACAGATCTACTTTTTGATTTTAAAAGATGAGCATATTTTTGAGAAAGATTCTGTTCATGAATACTATGCATTTTCTAGCTCATTTTAAGATCGCTGATCAATCTTTTTTTTTAAAATTACGGACAAAGACAGCCATTTCCAATAAAAGCATTAAAAACAATAATGATAATAAAAAATAAAAATCGCTTAAATAAAAGGGTGTCAAAGAGCACACCTTCTTGCTCTAAATGTAGGATCAAAGCTAGTGCTGTGACAGGAAAAAGCTTGCATGGTTCATTTTTGATTACCTGCTGATTTTGATAAGCGGTAACTGTGGTAAAGACGGTCTCTGGAAAATGGAAGGTTTTCACCCCATCACCTGTGGGGACTGGTTTTGTAGGAGACAAGTCACTGCTGAAGTCTTTGCAAATAACATGGATGCGTGGCTGATACTTATGCATTGAATGCAAGATTATCTTTTAAAAAAAAACAAGCAAGAAAAGAGAATCATTTGAATGCATTATTTTCAAAACAAAGATTGGCACTAAGATTTGGAAATCAATAACTAAGAAGGACACTTCAAATCATAGATTACTGATCCAGGGAGAGCAAAATTTGGAGCTCTACTTTTTGAAGAGTTCATTGCAGGAAGGGATGGGATGAGGCTGCTATCTAATTTGGGCTGACAATATCAGCATATTCACGATAGAGATAGTTTTATGAAGAGAATCTCTGTAGAGGGTTTTTGAGGGACCCCACCCCCAGTTATACCTAACTATTCCTCAGCTCTTACATGAGCGGCATATTACAGGTCCTGTCTAGTGTTCTAGGTCAGGGGTCTCCAACCTTGGCAACTTTAAGACTTTTGGACTTCAAAGCCAAGCTTTGCTGGCTGAGGAACTCTGGGTGTTGAAGTCCACAAGTCTTAAAGTTGCCAAGGTTGGAGACCCCTGTTCTAGGTGATGGGACCCAGAAGGAGAGCCTTCTTGGCCAGGCACCCACCCTGAGGAACATCATCCCCATCAAGGAGGATTGATGTTCCTTTAATCCCTTAAAACTTGGTTTTGTTGCCAGGCTTGGGGATCCCATGGAACTGGGGAGCCCCTGAAATGGTTATATTGTATGCAAGACCTTGAATCTACTCTCCCATGGTTTTGATTACGTTTTTAATAGAAGTGGTTTTTAAGATTAATTAAATTGTTTTGTTTGTATTGTATGCCACATTCATAAGATAATGTGTGTGCTATACATTATTTGATGGATAAATAAATAAATACATTTGATAAATAATCAAATAAACTAGCTAACTAGTTAAGGAAATACTTTATGTGTATTTGTACATGCCTTCAGATCAGTGGACTCTTGGCAATTGCCTGGAGAAGTCCCTGTAGTTTTCTTAGCAAGATTTCAGAGAGGGTTCATCTTTGCCTACTTCCTAGGGCTGAGAGAAAGTAACTGGCCCAAAGTCACCCAGCTCATTTTGTGCCTACTGTGAACACACTAGTCTCCCAATTTCTAGCCTAGACTGTTAACCACTACACCAAATTGGTTCTCTGCATGCATAAATGTATACATACAACAGAGTGGAAGAGGGGAATACCTCAAGAGAGGTAAGAAAGTGGCACTAATGTTGTGAACAGATACTGTTTGGAGAATGAAGACGAGTGAAACAGGCAATACTGAGAGCTGGAAAGGGCAAAGCTAAGTGGACATCTACTGAAAATTGAATACAACCCTTTGGGACTTACATGGCCTTGATCATCTAGCTCATTGTTGGTCAGTTTGAGTTTATCAAAACTGACAACTTGCCGCATCCAGGTGTCTCCAGATGCCAGTGAGTCAGGGTGAATATAGACCCTCGGAGGCACAGGAGAGTCAGCATTTCCCGCTACCATCCACTTGGAGCTGTGATACACATACCTGGGAGAAGTAAAGATGGGAGGGAGAAAGCTGTATTACTTAAAGAGCAAATCCCCCCCTTCCCTTATTTTTTTTTATTTCCTTGTCACCCATCAAACAGCATTCAAGATGTCAGATTATTTGCACAGGAAGGAAACAATATCCTCTGTTTGTTTGTAATGGGACTCAGGTGATACCTGGAAATACTTCTTCACTTCTGCCTCTCTATTAATCCTCTTTTCCGATTACTATCCCCTAAAAACTTTGCACAATTGGGCAGGTTAATTGGTTAACCCTACTAATACCAGATGGAAATCTTTAGACACACTAGGAAATATTTCATTGTTTGCAGACAATTCTATTTTCCTCTGCAATCCAGGTGCTTGTGTTTCTCAGTTTAAATTGTGGAAATCCATGATTTCTTCTCTTGTTTCTTCTCTGTTTCTTCTCTAAACTTTTTTATAATGACACTTGCTGCTATATTTCTTGTGATCACTGCATTCAGTAAATACCAAGGGCACAATATTCATATTACCTCCTGCCCAAACTACCAAGTTAGCATAGCTGAATACATAAGCTAAGTATACTTATACTCTGTCAAGGGAGATGTCTGAGGAAGCTGAGTGAAACCCAGATGGACTGGAACAAAGGAACAAACTCTAATGATCTGAATCAGGCAAAGATCCATTAAGGGCTCTAGAGCCACAAATAGGACATAAAATCCTTGTTCAATCTATAATACTTTTTTGTAGATGAATTTGTAATCACAGAGAAAGAAAGATAAAAGCTATATACATGTACACTATATGTTTACTTATTTTAAGAAGCCAGATTCCCATGAAAATTGCTTCACTGGGGCTGCTGACATAACATTTGTTTTGTTGTTATTAAGAAGTACGGTAGATTTGTATTTTACTTTATTGTATTTCTTCTCAAACAGTTTTTAATCTAAGCTTATATTTTCATTTCATACTTCATATGATACATTCTGTAGTGCTTTTTGGACCAAACAAGAAAGTTGAGCAGGTAGGAAACAGCTTGAAAGATCTAAAACCATTCAATTCGTAAAGGTAAAAGGTGAACATTTCCCCTGTACAGTCAAGTGCAATTTTAGGGGGAAGTGCTCATTTCTAGGTCTTAGCCAAGGAAACCAGTATTTTCCAAAGATGCTTCCATGGTCATGACTATACACAGAGGCACACAGAATGCTGTTACCTTCCCATCAAAGTAGTGCCTATTTATCTACTCGCATTTGCATGCTTTCAAACTGCTAGATTGGCAGAAGCTGGGACAAGTAACTCACCCTGTCGTGCATCACTTGAATTCAAGATGTCACCTTTTCAGCTGATAAGCTCAGTGACTGATCAAATACTATATCCTTCCTGGTTATGGATAAGAAGTATGCCATGTTTGACATGCCTCTCTGGATTGTTTCCCCATTCTTTCTCCAAATTCTTTCTAGCAAATGGGCTCAGCATTGCCTTGCTTGCCCCTAATCCTACTAATAATAATAATGATTCTTTATTGTCAGTGAACAACATATGTACAATGAGATTGGTTGAGCTCCGTCAGTGCACACAACCCCAACACAATACAACTCACAGTGAAGACAAAAAAATATATCCCAAAACCAATTAATCATATTAATAAACACCCAGTCCCATTACAACAGTGTGAACATGTTACACGTTGTGTCTGCCCTGCATGTCCATCGTACTACTTAGTTATGATATTACTTCACATTCAGGAGTCTGACAGCCGGCGGATAAAAACTGTTCTTCAGCCCAGCTGGCTATGCTTCTATATCTCTTTCCCAGTGGTAGGAGGGTAAAGAAGTGCTGACCAGGGTGTGAGTCCTCAATCTTCTAAGGCAACAAGCCATAGCGATCTCATCTAGTGGTGTCAGGGGGCAGCCCATGATGGTTTGTGCTGTGCTCACCATCCTCTGTAATGTTTTTCTATCCGCAGCTGTCAAACCAGCATGCCATACTGTGATGCAGTAAGTGAAGATGCTTTCTATTGTGGACCAGTAAATAGCAATAGCAGTTAGACTTATATACCGCTTCATAGGGCTTTCAGCCCTCTCTAAGCAGTTTACAGAGTCAGCATATTGCCCCCACAGTCTGGGTCCACCCACCTCGGAAGGATGGAAGGCTGAGTCAACCCTGAGCCGGTGAGATTTGAACCGCTGAACTGCAGATAACAGTCAGCTGAAGTGGCCTGCAGTACTGCACTCTACCCACTGCGCCACCTCGGCTCTCACCGAGGTAAAAGGAGGTCATCAGTTGTTCCATCCTGTTTTTACGCAATACCCTAAGAAGACCCTACTCCTCTTTTTTTAAAAATATATTCATTATAATTTTTAATCTGCTTTTTTTTACTCCTTTTCTCCAAATGTTTATATTGCCTTATTTTCTAAGACTAGCTTTAGAAAATATCAATGTTCTTATTGTTATGGTGAATAATAAAATATCCTTAGCAGATATTATAAGGCATATCCTTATGCTTAGGTAGCTATTTTTATGTTAACCATCAATGACCATTTTGGTCCAACACTCAGGAGAAAGATAATTTCTCAGGTAGATGAAGATCATATCCATGAAAAAGATCTGAAATAAGATACTGTCTTATTATGAATTTTGGAAAATTTTGTTCTAACTTCTAAACATTTCCCAGTTAACTTGATCTTTACCTGTATCTCTTGTTATCCACAGGTACAATGTCCATGGCTATGTAATACTGCTGGTGAGGGTCCAATCCTGTAATCTTCACTCTCATTGCAGGAAACATTCTTCTGCAAAAAAGAGGGAGGGATGAGCAAAGAAATATGATTGCAGTAAGAGCTCCCTTTGCTGAGACCGAAATGTCCCAAAATTAAGAAGTTATCTTGTAAGCTGTCCAGAGTCAATTTGAATTGAAACGGGCAGCAAATAAATAAATGTATGTATACATATATACATATATACATATGCAAGTAAGTAAGTAATTCATGGAATGTATTAAGTGAAACAACTATATATTGGTCTCATTGCTGCATCTTGTCCCTTATTTTGTACTACCGTTGTACAGATTCCAAGGTTTTGGGTCAGAATCACAATTTTGGATTAGAGACAGAAGTACGCATATAAGATTTCATGTTTTTTCTGTACATCTTAGAAGAATGTGGCAAGCCAATGCCACAGAATGATTCAATTTGTTTATTCACACAGTATATTTAATATATTACCTATTAATTGATAGTTTGGCTTTTTCTTTATTCTGCCCTTCCATCTTTAATTACTTTCTTTTTTTTTCCTTTTTGGGGGGGATGAAGCCCACATCTGATGGCCTTATCATAATATCTAAACTCAGAGTAGCCTCAGCCAAAACTGCTTATTTGACCACCCATATTTTAAACAGGTTTGACAATCCAAGATGGAACCATTTGATGCCTAAGACATGGTCTCACTTTGATATTTGTACATCTTGGAAAATTTGAAGTCCTAAGGCTAGAATTATCAACATGATAATTAATCATTAATTAAGTTACAGTATTCTTATTTAAATATACATAAAAATTAAATTAAAACATTTATTTTTTGCTTCTTGGTCCAAACTATTGTTTGAAGTATAGCCCTGGGTATTTTATTCTATGTAAAATCATGTGTACCCTTCAACTTGAAAAAATAGTTACAATATAGCAATTGTTTGCATTAATTGCTGTTAATGTCCACCAATGTACTGTTTTAAGGTATTATCTCACTCTTTCCTCTCTCACAAATGCTCTGTCCATCAGGTATGAGTGATAAACAAATATCTGCCTTGTTTTATCAAAAAGATGCAGTTGTCTTGTTTCCTAGCTGTTCTAAAAACATTGGTCTCTGAGGTCACTATTGTGCATACACACTGTTTTGATAACTGGGTTTCTGCAATTATCTTAAATCCCTTGTCAGCTTCATGTGTGGTTTTCTTACAAGAAAAGGAATGTGAAAAAAGAGATGCATTTTTTCCCTCTCAGAGTAACAATTCTCTTTTTTAAAACATTAGTCCTCCAGGCCTCATTCAGTGGACTTCAGAGGCAATACATAAAATTATACTGCAGAGTTTGCTTCCAAATAACAATGTTTCTGAAGCCATGCTGACAGCTAAGGTGATGTACATCATTTGTATCATCTATCTAATCACATAATATTTTGCATTAAATAATAATTTGCAATGAAGATAGTTTTCAAAAATGGTCAGCTACAGTCTTTTCACTGTTAGCCTGCAGGAGGAATAATGAGTGGCTGACAGCTATGGCAGATGGAACTGTCTTCTGCATTTTACTGCTGAATAACAGGGGAATGAACATAAGAAAGATGCTGACTTTATGTCATATCTTGCAAAGGCCAACTAAAGCCTGAAGCATTATGCTTGCTCAGCAAACCTGTGATAATCTTACGTTCTTTCTGTGTGGTCAGTGTCATTTTACATGACATAAGCAATTCCTCTTCCCCCAAGCAATACCTCAATGATAGAAGAATGAGCCAAATTGCACCCAAATGATGTGACTGTTCTCACAGCCAAAACCCAATAAATATATAAATGGTGTTAATTTTCACCACCCATTTTCATTTTGTGACTATTTCTCCTGCAGGATGCAAGGAAGAAATGAATGTATTTTCAAGCCTTGTGGTTTCACAAGCTCCCTCCAATTTTAGTTTTACTCCTAAGGTTTGCCTGCTCCCCTGCATACATCCCCTCCATCTTAGCTCATTTGCAATTTTAGTCAGTATATTACAGGGCACCTTTTATTATTTTTTTCAAATGCTTTCATCCTAGAAACTCTGAGATCACATTTAATCGTTTGATTTGATTCATTACTGACAACCCTGTGGGTAAAGAAAGATTATGTACATGTGCCCTTAATAACTTCATTTGACTTGAAACAAAAATATCACCGTGATATGTGATATGTGAAATGGGTAAGAAAATAGTGTCATGCTGAGTTTACCTTTATTTCAGCACACAACTGCACGCTACTCTATCTGTGTTGTGTAATCTGATGGTGCTTGCAGTTATTCCCTCCTCCAATAGCCTTCATTATGTCAAAAGGAATAGGTTCTTTTTTCTACCCAACAGTGCGGTGTATGCTTATAATGCATTTGAACCAGGGGTGGGTTTCAGCCAGTACGCACCAGTACGGGCATACCGGTTGGTGAAATTTAGCATGCCTTCCCGTACTGGGGCTTCCGGAGGCTCCGTACCGGAATGGCCCCTCCCCTGGCCTGCCCCCCACTACTTGCTCCCCCTGCCTTCCTGGTCACCACTCGCTCACTTGGGCCATCCACACCATGCTTGCCCCACCCACCCACTTCCTTTGCCTGCCCAGCCGAGGTTCTGAGGCTGCAGGTGGCTGGGGAGGTGTGGGGGAATGCTGCCCATCTTCCTGCCCCCTCCAGAAGCAACCGGGCAGGTGCTGGGACGGTCAGCAGCCCATGCACCACTGCCATGTGAATGCCCTGGGGGTGAAGCACCTGCCGGGACGCGGCTGCAGCTGGCAACCAGATGCGAAGGAAAGGCCGTCCAGCAGAGTGTTCCAATGTCAGTGGGTTGGTGGGGAGGTTGAATGGGGCTGGAGGCAGCAGGGAGGTGGGACATAGAGGACACCCTGGGCACCTGCAACGGGACGTGGCAGCTGCTGGGCAGCTGCTCCTTTGTGCCCTATTGCCGGCAGCAGTTGGATTTCTCCTGCCGATCCTTCCTCTCTGTGTGTCCAGGTGAACCCTGGGTAAGTCAGCATCCCACGCACTGCTGCCATGTGACTGCTCTGGGGCGCAGTCAAGAAGGATCGCTAGGAGGATGCCAACTGCAGCCAGGAGTGTCCCCAGGTCAGTGGGATGGCAGGGAGATTGCGTGGGGCTAGACTGGAGATGGCAGGAAGACAGGGCTCAAGACTACACCCCTGTACTGGTGAAAAAAAGAATATCCAGCCATCCCGGAACTGTGCCACAAGGTAAGGGAGACACCTTCTCTTCCCCTTCAGAGCACCCGTGTGGGGAGAAAGGAGGTGGCCTGGTTGAACACATGCAGGTGGGCAGCAGTGCCTCCGCTTGTTCGGCAGGCAGAGAAAGAAAGGAGGTGCGCAATAGCCGAGGTGCTCCTTTCGCCCTTAGTGGCAGAGGTGCTTTATCACGCACCTCCTTCCTTTCTCCACCTGCCTGAATGAGTGAAGGAGGTGCCGGCCCCAAACCACCCACTTGCCCACATTCAAACCAGCTTGCCTCCTGTGTCCTGGCATGGGCTCTCTGGAGGGGGAGGGAAGGTTCTACCCCAACACCAGCTTCTTTCCTTCCCTCCTGCAGCATCAATCTGTATGGGGAGGGCACGGACCATTTGATGGCAATGGGGAAATTGAGGTTTCTTTGCCAGCCTCCCAGCTGGCAAAACAGATATTTTCACAGCGGTGATGGAAGCCACAATCCCAGGCAGTCAGTTCCGGCTCTCCCTTCCCCAAGCATGTCCCATTGCTGCTAGAGCCGCTTTTGCTGAATCTGGCATGATGGCGATGGCAAGAAGTGGCTGCCAGCAATTCTCTCAGCAATGGCAAGAGTCCCACTGCTGCGTTGGATTCAACAAAAGCAACTCCAGCAGCAACAGGACTTGCTTGGGGAAGGGGGAGACGGAACTGACTGCCCAGGATTGTGCTTCAGCCACCACTGTGAAAATGTCTGTTTTGCCAGCTGGGGGCAGAAGGTCTCTCCCAGCCAGGAAGGATCTCCAGGAGAAAGCCAACTGCAATGGGACATGAAGGAGCGGCTGCCCAGTAGAGCCGGGGGCTGGAGGCAGCAGGAAGGCGGAGATCAAGGCTGCCCTGGGCGCCTACAATGTGATGTGGCAGCTGCCAGGGTGGGAGATCGTCAGAGGCCCCCTGCCTGCCCCGTGGCCAATTCAGGTCCTGCTTGAAGGGACCACTGCTTGAAGGAATGGGCTCTGGGTCTTACTGCTGTTGAGCACTCCGCCGCCAGGAGTGCCTATTGCAGTTAATTCAGCTGGGAGAATGGGCCCCCGAAGGTATGGTGTGCTCTGCCGGCGCTGCTACAGCTGCTGCTGTCAGGCGCATCCATGCAGGAGAACTCCCCAGCGCAGCACAGTTCTAGGATGGCAGAGAGCCAAGGCAAGCTCTCCCCCCACCGCAACCACCACCGCTGCTGCGGGGCGCATCCGCGCAGAACTTCCCGGTGCAGCACAGTTCTGGGATGGCAGAGAGCTAAAGCAAGCTGTACCACCACCGCCACTGTCTATGTGCCCAGACCAGGTGTGTGTGAGAGAGAGCCGGGGAGAGAAGGAAGAATAGACTCTTTGGGGAAATATAATTGATCTCAGGATCCTTTCTGGATATAAGATGACGGACTATAACAACTAATTTTTCTATAATGTTGACATATTAAAGATTGTGATTGGTGTCCACCCTGTAAATATCAAAGGTATTTTTGGATCCATCTGGATTCATTACAAAATTTCGAAGAATATTTCCCATGCTGGAAAATGGATTCAGAAGATGGAACTTCCTCCCTCCCTCCCTCCTCTATATCTATCTATCTATCTATCTATCTATCTATCTATCTATCTATCTATCTATCTATCTATCTATATATATATATATATATATATATATATATATATATATATCATTATCTATCTCTATTTACCTACCTACCTATCTACCTAGCTATCTCTGCCCAAACGGTATTAAACCTGATAGGGTACCTGAGTTGATGAAATGTCTGTTCCTCTCAAGCTGTTCTTTTTATCCAGACAAATAAGGTACCTGCAATAATGCCTTTATAATGCGTGGATACAAGAGACAAAAATATTGGCCCCTCACTTCATCCCTTTCTGTCACCAGTTCAGAATAACCACTATTTCACCAGCTTTGGATGAAAAGGAAAGGTAAAGCTGGCTGTCCCCTCAGATTAATAATGCAGCCCACTTCTGCCAGCTGATCTCTCTCTTCTCTTATGGAAATAAATATGTTTATAAAGCCTATAAAAGGTGGAATATTATGTAAATACAAGGAATACTTTTTTCACAGCAGTGAAGTGTCTGTTGCTCAGTTGGTGGGCCAGCTTTGTAAGGTGCCATATATTTTATGGTGCATAACATCTAGTTAGATCCACCTATTGTGTCCCTTTGAAAAGAAAGAAAGAAAGAAAGAGTAAGAGAGAGAGAGAGAGAAAGAGAAAGAGAAAGAAGTAAAGAGAAAGAAAGAGGAAGGTAGAAAGAGAGACAAGAAAGGAAGGAGGGAAGAAAAGAGAGAAAGAAAGAAAGAGGAAGGAAGGAAATAAATAAAAAAGGGAAGAAAGAGAACTCATGACCACAATTGAGCCCAAAATTTTGGTTGCTAAGCAAGAGTTCCACCATATTTTACAAGTTGGCCATGCCCAGCCAGTCACATGACTTCCAAACCACTCCCAGCCATGACTGTCAAGCCACTCTCACAAAACCGGACACACCTACAGAATAGGTTCTAAAAATTTTGAAACCCATCACTGATTTGAACAGAATTAAAATGAAGAGGATTTTTTTAAAAGATGATCTCCCCTCACTCTCCCAACTTCTGCTGTTGAGATTCAGGTATCTAGAATAGAACATTTATCCCCCAATGAATATGAGGGCTCTAAGTACTTTGGGGCCTGCTAGATTAAAAAAAAAAAAAAAGCAATGAGGGATGTAACAGTGAAGAGAGTTTACAGGATGAAAAGCCTGTTCTGAAAGAACCAATATCAATAAAGAATTTTATCTATGACAAACAGGGAACCAATGATTTTGAGCTGCTCAAAGAAATAAATGCCATAAGAGGTACTCTTCAAAGCTGGTTGTGTCCCCTTTTTCTTCCCTTTTTATTTTGGAATCAGCCTAAACATATCCCTTTTCAAAGAACCATATTTACTACTAAAAACTGTGCTCAACTCGATATTAAGAACCAAAAGCTCACTAGGTCATTTTGGAAATATTTAACAGGTTAATCTTCCTTTATAAATACCTCCAAGGAACTATGAGCCGCAACCACAAAACCTCTAGCAGCTCCCAAGTTACCTGTTGAGAACATCAAATCTAATGGATGACTTCTTTTTTATTGAGGGGAGGGTTTCCAGAGGGGAAAAAATGTCTATTTTTCCCAGATAAGTACCAGTGAGAATTTGGCACAAGGTTGTTTTTTAAAACAATTGTACCATAAGTAGAATATAGAACACAGAATGATAGCATTGGAAGGGACCTCAGGGGTCTTCTTGTACAGTGGTCTCCAACCTTGGTAACTTTAAGACTTGTGGACTTCAACTCCCAGAGTTCCTCAGCCAGCTTTGCTGGCTGAGGAACTCTGGGAGTTGAAGTCCACAGGTCTTAAAGTTGCCAAGGTTGGAGACCACTGTTCTAGTACAACCCTATACCATCCTGGACAAATGCTTGTCCAATCTTTTCTTGAAAACCACCAGTAAAGTAGCACCCAGAATTCCCAGAAGCAGCATGAGGCTGTTCCACTGATTAATTGTTGTCACTGTCAGGAAATGTCTCCTTTAATTTACTTTAACTTAAAATCTCTCTTTAATGATCTTCCACCAGTGGTGGTATTCAGCCAATTCACACCTATCCGGGAGAACCGGTGGTTAACTTTCTAAGCAGTTTGGAGAACCGGTTGTTGGAAGAAATCTCCTTTTGGTTTTTTCCCACTTTACCGGGATAATCCTGTAAGGAAGGCAGGAAGGAAGCATTCTGGTATTGTTTCTAGCCTAATCTTTATTGCTCTGTTTACAGAAACTGCCTCTCGGGTTAACCCTGATTACATTGTAACAGCTAAGACAAAGCGCCCATCGACGTGAGTGATGTTGAGTTGGCCACACGTATCCAGTCACATGGACACCAAGCCCCGTCTACCCAGCTGGTCATTAGGGCAGAGAACTGGTTGTTAAATTATTTGAAACCCACCACTGTCTTCCACCCATAACTTCTTGTCCTGCCCTCAGATACTTTGGAGGAGAATAGATGGTCCCAGGAAGCCTACTGCATATTAGAACATCATCTTTATTACCTCACACAAACCATGTAGGTTTTCAAGCTCTCTGAAGCCCTTCACCAGGCCTTCTTTTCCCTTTTTACAACTTTGTCTAAAGGAAAAGTTTAGAACTATGAGGAGAAGGAACGGAAGTTTGGAGGTATGCAGCTTTGTGACTTTGAATCTACTGTAGTAATAAACTGTTCATATTCCAATATACAGTAGCTGATCATACTGGTTGTTTAATTGGACTTTGGTAAACTGAAAGTGGTTGAAAAATACCTTGTGCAGAAAGATTCTTTTCTGACCACTTTAGGAAGAGATGTAAAAAAGTTATGATCTCTTGCTCCACCTAGCTGTTGTTTCTTCCATTTCATTCCTTTCTAGTTTGTAGCAATAGCATGAGGTTTTGGTTGATAATTGCCTCTGCCTTGATTTTTAAGGATCACTTTCAAAAACATTAGAAAATCTGCCTGTTTCCAGGAACATTGGCAGGAAGGGGCTTTAAATGTCCATATTGAGAAAAAGAATGTATATGTCTGAGACTGTTTTCTGAACTGAAAATCTGAATGCAACCTTTCAGGTTAAAGAAATCATTTCTGCATTGACGTGTATTTATATTGTAGATCGTCCACACTGTTTCACTAGACGTTATATAGATCCTCTTGTCTTTTTATAACAATAAATACACAAACATATAATATCAAACAATCAATATAATAAATGGTACCACATCTTCCTTAAACAGGCAACTATTCTATTCCATTCCCCAAAACCTTTTATAACATCTAGGCTTTAATAAACTTCCAGAAAACCCTGACAGAAAAGCTACTCTTGCCTCCGGAACAAGCTTTTTCAAAGAAAGGGAGGTTCTTCAGAGAAATCCCACTTCCATGCCCCCTCCCATTAATTCTTTTGATAGGAGGGGATTTCAGTCAGTCAATTTCAGTCAGCCAGCCAACTCAACCAAGTGATTCTGGGTGGCTTACAATTCTAAAACAATTTAAAAGAACATTAAAACAATAAAACAACCACAAAATAAATAAGTACAAATAGCAGCCATGATGATTAATCAACCAACAGTAAAGCCAAGTAACAGGGTCCTTAACACATTCCAAGCCCCAGCTCATAGCCAGGTTTTTTAATCTTTGCCAAAAACAACAACAGGGTTGGGGCCATTTCCAATCTCCAAGGGAAGAATATTTGATAAGGCAGGGGCTACACAGGACAAACCCATCTTCTGTTGGCAGTCTTTGACTGATGGGATCTGCAGCATGCCCTATCTGTTGGATTGGATTGGATGAGTAGAAAATCTTGAAACAGTCCCCCAGGGAACTCAGTTCCAAACCATGTAGAGATTTAAAAGTGACAACCAGCACTTTGAATTACTCCCAGAAACACACTGGCAGCTAGTGCAGCTCACAGAGCAGTGATGTTATGTGCTGTGTAGCCAGCACCATTTAATATCTGTGCAACTGCATTTTGCACCAATTGAAGTTTCCGAATGCTCTTCAAGGGCAGCCCCATGTAGAGCACATTCAAGAAATCTTCATCTGACAATCTTTGTTTGCATCTGTTGGGTGGGGAGATCCTTTTCAGAGCTCTCAATGCTGAGAATACTAAAGCTATATAGTTGGATATGTTTGCCACTATGAACTTGTGACCTAAAGATAATGACAGTGTTTTGAATTGATGCCAGTTCCAGAACTATCTTCAAGGACATCCCATGTACAGTGCACTGAATGAATCTAAACTCAAGGTTGTCCTAGCGTGTGACTCCTGCACAATCACTGTGAAAACTGTATTTATTAGCACGTCTAAATTGCAAAGCTGATTCTCGAAAGGAAGTGAAATCCCCATAAAACAAGCTAAAACTTCCTCCCTTCCATTCCATTTCATAGGAAAAGGGTATTGCCATGAATAGTTGCAGGATTGTCTCCATTCAGTTTGCATGAAATTGTATAAGAGAAGCTAAATGTGAATCTAATGGGACTAAACACAGGTTTCACTCTGTGCCTCTCTTGCTGCTGAAAGGCTCCCAAATTTGCCCACAAAGCAACATTAGTTATGAATCCAATTATGTTGACAGAGCAACAAGTCCTGTGAATCTATCAAGCATGCTCTGCATTATAGTTGATCTAATGCCAAAGAGTACTGTGGATGCTGAAAGCACCAGGTGCAAAGAGCCAGCTGCCCCCTGCTCCCGCTCCCCACCCCCAAGTCTGGGATCACCACTGTCCAGAATCTCAAGAGATTACAAAGTACTGCAGAACAGAGGAAGGGGGGGACACATGGAGCCAGCTGCAATCAGCTTAAAAGCTGGGAAAGTAGTGCAACATCCTGACCTAAGTGAAGTCATGGGAGATTTGCTGTAGAAGTCAATTGGTTAAGGTTTTTAAGCTATGGCAAGATGATCTTCATGCAGCTAATATGCTGCATGATAGCAATATACAACTACTATGCACTGTGTCAGTAAAAATGCAAGTGCCATATCCATGGAATACATAGAGCACTTAAGAGGCCACCGCCCTGAGTAGCCACAGGCCCCACACCAGAATCTTCAAAACAAACATGTAAAGGTATTTGGCTTCACCCAGCTCCAGTTGTGAAAATTGAACAAAGAGCAACAGGCAGCAATCCTGAATGCGAATGATTTCCTTGCAATGACAGCAAACATAAAATTCAATAAATGAGAAGTAAATTTCATTTGTGTGATGTATATATTAATTTGCATGCCATCTTTCCTATTATTTGTAATGGTACATTCTGACCAACTACTAGCTGCCCAAATCTAAGGAATTTGTTTATGTGTTTAATAATCCTACCATATTTTCAAAAAGCAAAGAAAAGTGTATCTTCCTGACTGATACTCAAAACAATCCTGGTTGGTAGGTTAAATAGAGATATAAGATCATCATATATCCCTGACAATATTATAGCTTGTTGATCATGATAGCATGAAGACCATTGAGAAAAACAGAAATAAATATCATTTAAGTTTAAAGACTATAAACTGTTTTTTTTAAATGTTAATTCAAAATCATAACTCAAAATATCAAAACATATATACAAATATAAAATGCATTAGTATATATGCCTAGAGCAGTATTTCTCAACCGTGGCAACTCGAAGATATGTGGACTTCAACTTGCAGAATTCTGGGAGACAAGGCCCACACCTTTTCAAGTTGCTAAGGCTGAGAAACACTGGCCTAGTTTAATGACTCTCTACTGATAAGTTGCACAAGTAAATCAGTTTGATTTTTAAAAAATTAAATGCTTTGAACAATTTTACTTGAGGTGATAAAATGTTGTTAACATAATTATTATTAAATTTTACTGTAAAGAGGCAAAAGTAAATAAGTTGTCAAACTGAGCATGTTTCCAGATGATGCATCATTCATTTATTCTATGAAACATTATAGTGATGATTTGCCATTTCAGGATATTGTTTGTGTATGTGTGTGTGGGGGGGGCGTATTTTTCAAATTCCTAATTCAGCATTTCTTTGTAGTACATTTAAGCAGAGGATTTTGTTAAATGTTGCTGGTTTTAATTGATGCTGAATGCCATTTTAAAGGTCTTTTGATTTTTAAAACTTAACAGTTAAATATGGTTTATAAAATTAAAGTGATCGGTTCCTTAAATGTGGAAAATGTGGCTAGCTACTTCTATTGTTTGTTTTCAGTAGCATATGTCATTAGGGGATTTCCCCCCCCCCCCATTTTTAAGCATATAACAAAAACAAGATTAGTGACATTTGTTTGTACCCCCATTTAAAGGCTTCAAAAGGCTTCAAAAGAGAAGACTGGATTTAATAATTTTCTGAAGTATTGACTGTCAAAACTTTTCCAAGCACATCTTATTTATTTGGAACTTGAGATTCTTACTATTCCCACAAAGATCACCTCACAAGCCACAGAGACAATCTACAATTGGTCTCACTAGTCAAATTCATGAAGTAAACCAAATGGGGAAGAAAAATAGAATATTGTGGAGAGGAGGATTTCTATCACTGGGTATTGCTCAAGCAGAATAGCATTCTTCCTGGTTTTTTCTCTGTCCAAGGTGCTGATTGCTTAGAAAATAAGCATTAATTTGCAATTATAAAGGAAGCTGGCTGGAATGCACAACTTTATTTGGGAAGATTAGAGACTTTTCTTGAAGAAATTAAAGATTTTTCTCTACTATAGCCAATTATAGTCTATTGTAAAATTCCAATTCCTTAAAAGAAACATTGGCAGTGGGATGCGAAATTTGTAGAGGGCTTCCACCCATCAATGCTGACACGGATAGGTATGGTATGTTGTTCTTACAAAATAATAACAGAGGAAAAAAGCCTATCTAATCCATGAAATCTGAATAGGCTGGATGAAATGAAGATCACTCTTTCTGTCCTCTGAGACATTGTATAGGGCCTGAATCAATGTGAATGGAGGTTGGCCAGCTGTGCATTGCAGGTTTTCCCCTCACTCTACTATGTGGCACTTTCTGTTTCTCCATATGCAAGAAAATATAGGACTACTGTATATCTTAAGTGATGTCTAGTTCCGTCTTAAGGAATCCAAATCTGGGGTGTAGAGTAAACTTTGCCCCACTCAAGTATAATAAAAGATAATTTACTACCAGGCACAAAATAATACTCTCCTTTTAAAGGAGGCAGCTTTATACAGGATATTATGGCTAAATCATTTAGTTGTGAAAAGTTGTGTTCATAGCAGGAAAGGCATGGAAATTCATTCAGCTAGTTACAATAAAATGATGCAAGTTAGGTAAGGACATAAAAAATATAAGCAGTGTCCTGCCAGGGCATAAGATCTGAATCCATGGCCAATCTTATCCAGTAGTCTATTCTCATAGTGACCAACAACTGCACAAGGAAGCTCACTAGGTTCCTAACAGGTGGCCTTCAGAGGCAGTCATGCTCCCATTAAGACTAAAAGCCATTAACCCCCATGAATTTTTCTCTAACCAGCTTATTTAAAAAAGATAAAGGTTTCCCCTGTCTGACCATGTCTGATTTTAGGGGGCAGTGCTCATCTCTGTTTCCTAACCGAGGGAGCCAGCATTGTCTGAAGATGCTTCCTGGTCATGTGGCTGACTGGCATTATATACTAAGGCACATGGAAAGCTGTTACGTTCCCATCAAAGTGGTACCCATTTATCTACTTGCATTTGCATGTTTTCAAACTGCTGGGTGGGCAGGAGATGATATAGGAGTTCTCCTGTCACGTGGTACTTGGGTCTGGAACTGTCAACCTTCCAGTTGACAAGCCCAGCATCTTAACCATCTTATGAAACCAACCAAACTGATAGCCAGCAGCACATTGTGTGGTAGCAAATTCCAAACTTGAATTATGTATTGTGTAAAAAAAAATCCTTTTGTGTATTCTGATTCTTCTAGAATTTAAACTCATTGGATGGTTGTAGTATCTTGGGAACGAGAAAATAGCTTCTCTTTGTTCATTTTATTCACATCATGGATAATTTTGTATATCTCAGTTCCCTCTCATTCACCTCCTTTCTAGACTAAAAAGTCCCAAACATTGCAATCTTTTCTCATACGGAAGCCACCCCAGATCCTTGATCATCTATTTGCCCTCCTGTGCACCTTCTCTATCTCCTTATATCCTTTCTGAGAGGGACGACCAGAATTACACACAATCTTCTCTGATGTAGACACACATAGTTTTATATAAGACCATTGTGATATTGACATCTTGTTTTTCAATTCTGTTTTTACGCCTAACAATGTGTTGTCCTTTTTTTTTAATATAGCAGATGTACACTGTGTTGACACCTTCAGTGAACTGTTGCCATTACTAATTTTAGGTCCTGGATTTAAAACAGTCAGCTGTCTCAAGAAGTTGCTAACAGCAGAGCTTTCTCTGCCGTGATCAGTTTATATTTTACCAATAGATTTCAATTTTTGAGCTATAATGAATATTCATTTCCTTAACTGTTTAGTTTGTGGCTTCCCTTTTCAATTAAAAATGGAATTTATTTCTATACACTTAAAATACTGTTTGGGAATAAAAATGGGGTTGAGGTTGAAAATGAATCAACACTACAAATTGTTGATTCAACTGCAAAATCTTAATTCCACATTCTCATTGGTCAATTATGGAGTCCAAATACTCCAAATACTCCAGAATCCTCGACTTATGACCACAATAGAGCCCAAAATTTCTGTTTCTAAGTGAGACCTTTGTTAAGAGAGTTTTACGACTTTTCTTGTCACAGTTGTTAAGTGAATCACTGCAGTTGTTAAGTTAGTAACACAGTTGTTAAGTAAATCTGGCTTCCCCATTGACTTTGCTTGTCAGAAGATCACAATAGGTGATCACATGACACCGGGACACTACAACCTTCATAAATTTGAACCAATTGCCAAGTGTTCGAATTTTGATCACACGACCATGGGGAAGCTGTAATAATTGTAAGCATGAACAATGCTCATGTCACTTTTTAAGTGCCATTTTAACTTCAAACAGTCATTAAATGAATGATTGTAAGATAACTTTATCATTGAAATTTTATGTATTGGTATACTGCTTATCCAAACTTGTAGACTTATAGCATTCAACTACTTAATCATTGAGAATCAGTATGGATGCCAGGAGTTGTTCAGCATATTATTACTACTATTATTTGTTTGGCACTGCATAATTAATTGTCATTTCTTTCTACTTCTGTGTTTAGCAAGAAGTAGATACTACATACTGTATACAGAAGGCTCCAGATGTTCATTTGGTTAGAGGCATTCTCACAAATATTCCTTACAAATTTTTTGCAAGTGATTTCAAAAGTATCAACATTGACAAAATATTACTAAAATTTTGAAATAATGACAATTGTCTCTGTGTGCATGCACACATATATGTGTATGTCTATCTGTTTCTCAATCACAGTGGGTGTGACCTGAACCTGATAATTATTTTCATATTGTTGCAACTAGAATTAAGAAATGAGTTGTAGAAAGTTTAGAGCACACAGAGAAGTTAACCTTCATATCTTTATCTGCTTTGAAACTGCTGGGAAATACAGTCTCTTCACCACCAGCAGGGAAAGATACGGGACTAAATTATAATAAAGAGGAGCACTCTAGTTCTAGGAAAGTAGTGGTAAGATCCTACCAAAACTGCAGATTTTCTAAGCCAGCTATCAATAAAAAGCAAATAGGATGCCTTACCTGCCTGCTTTGGTGATGATCATTTCGGTGCCAATATCATGGAATCGCTTCCAGAGATCAGCACATTGCAATTCCACTTGGATCTCCTCCATGGATGAGGCAGGCAGAGACTGAGAGAGCGAGTTGCTTGATGGGAGGTCCGATGTGGAACCGAACGAGCAGGATGTCCGTTCTGCCAGCACTTCAGTTTCGGATCCTGTGCTCTGCTCTGAATCTAAAAGAAGCAGAAGTGGAAAAAGAGTCAAACCAACTTGAAATGTCTAAAGTTCCTCAAAGTAATAAGAAATAAAATGAAGCCATTTGAAGGGATCCGGGGAACTAGAGGAATGACATCTTTTTCATTAGAAGAGTGTTGTTGGTGTCGTGTTATAAGTTACAATCTGGCTTCTGGTTTTCAGTTTCCAACATGACATCTGGTTCTTTAATTAAAATTTAAAGCTGTTGAATAAAACTGCCCACAGTTAAAAATATAAATAGTAACAAACTAATCTGGATACAGGAAAATGCAGCCTGCAGTTGTAGGCTGAGAGAAATGGGGAGCGTGGGGGGGGGAGTCATTCAACACTGAAGAAATAATGTATTTAATTGTATGTTTTACCACATGTGCTGTTTATGTGTTTTGAATAAGGGATTTTTTTTTCCAGATTTCTAATTTCTTTGTCCTCAAAAGTAATAAAAGCTGTCCTTTTGTTTTGGTTTCAAGCAGATATATGTTATTTGTTCCTATGTTGTAGTTCTTGAGCAATTATTTTCCCTGAGAAAATAACAACATTAGGTTATGGATGTAGAATCCCTGTAGAGTTGAAGAAAGAAAGCATATGGGAAAAATTACTGCCAAAGTAATTGTTATTTCAAAGAACACCTAGACTTTTACAGGGTCTTCAGATATAAACATCTGGACCAAAATGAGAGAAAGCCAAAAAGCTGGAGCTGAATTAAAGACATTTCTAAGGCTCAAACCTTTTTACTCTGAACTCATTAGTTGTGAGGACCCAAGGGAAGACTTGCCTTGCAGGTCTTGCCATTGGAGGTTCAGTTGGTTGGGATGCAGGTCACAGAGGGAATCCCTGGCTTCGCACTTTTTGTCATGAAAACCACTTCCACCAAGGGGCCCAACTGAACTGAGATTCTCATCAGTATACTTGTTTCCTGGTGCTCCCATTGCTTTATAATTATTATCATCTCCTCATTTTAAATGTGTTGGAATTAGGATATCACTGTTAGTTATTTTACAGATTAAATGTTATTTATTTATTTATGGTCATCAATCAGTAAAACATGCTCTCTTCTACTCAAGATATTTTGGGTGCCTTTCTGTATACATATTTTATTTTAATTAGGGGAAAAACATTAAGCTCTGAGCCTCTTTACTTGTAGAGATATAAGAGACAATGTCTGTGCAGTATTCAAGACCTCCCACTTCTTCTGATATGAGCTGATGTAACACAAGATAATTCTCTGAGAATCTAATTACAGAATGTCCCACACTGTAGCTTGGGTTTTAGTAACAAATGTTGGAAAGGGTGGAATATTGGAGAAATCAACTCAGCAAGCACTTCTGGCAACAATATAATTAACTTGGAGAAGATACTGAATTGCAATTCATGGCGTTCATATGAATTGTGCCAGAGTCACATGTAAAGGAAATGTAAGCTGTCCAGCACGCTCCTCTTAAAAATATTTAATGTAAGGATTTCAGCAAATCTTATTTCCAAACAATAATGCTTGGCCTTTATTCAGTGTGCTCAAAATGTTTCACATCTGTTATCTAGTTGCAGTTCAGAAAGATAAGCCAGCATTACTGTAGATGGAGTTTAAGGCTCTTCCACATGGCATCCTTCAGCTGTTTGCCTCCCATAAATAAACCAGCTGGAAATGAAGCCAGATTAAGCAATTTCTTCCCAGATGTCAATCCCTTCCTCCACTTTGGACATGGTGATGGCCAGTTGTTCTGTTGCTGAATGGTGATTAACACAGCTCCTAATTGGTGGGTTCTCCTGTTTCTTTATTCCCTCCAGGAGATAAAGCACCAACTGCTTTCCTTGCCATGGGAGGGTCATGCGGGTCATAGCCTTCAAGCAGGACAGTGGGCAGAACATTCAAAAACCCATTGCAGAAATAGCAGTCAACATTAGCAGTTCACCCTATAGCAAAGCAGCTATTATACTGGCCTGACATGTGAAGTGTCTCTGGTTTGAAGCTGTGTAGAAACTACTTTTTTCATTACTGTTTTTCCTTCCCTAAACTCTCCACTTATTTGCTGTTATTATGCTTTACCAGTTCGTAAGTGAATATTTTCACACTTATCAATCTTGGCCCAGTTCCCAAATAGTCCAAATAGATAAGTATTGCAAAAGGGGTTATCCCTGAATTTAACTGGGGCTCAGAGAGAGGTCGGTGGGGGCATGGGGGGGGAGAGAAGGTTTCAACATTTGAACGGTCTACTAGTGAAGTTTATATAAATAACTAGTGAAGTTATATTATAAAATGACAAGCAAAAAGTAGATAGAAAAATAATTTAAAAGGGAGGAGATGTTTTCAACCCATTTCATGTTACACTACAAGACTACTGTTACAGTAGCAAATGCAGCAGAGATTAAGAAGAATCCTGGGAAAGCACAAGACATGGACTTTTATTTAAAGCTGCTGGTGGTGAATGCTTGAGTGTAGAGCAGCATTTTAACTTTATAAACTGCAGTGCATTGGGGGGGGGGTGTTTCCAAATTGATGTGTAAATAAACAGAATCAAAAGTTCATTTTGATCATGAATAACTACCAAAGTAAATAAGAGGCTCTATTCCCACTGCAGATTATGTGGATTCATTTCCTTCAAAAGCATTTACCTACAACATAGAGAGCTTAGTGGATGAGCCAGTCATCAATCCTTTTTCCATCCATAATGGAAAACACCCATTCTGATGCAGTCCAGAAAAATACAAGCAGAAGTTACATTTCCTGCAAGACGGGGGTGGGTTGAGGAAAGGAAGGAAGGAAGGAAGGAAGGAAGGAAGGAAGGAAGGAAGGAAGGAAGGAAGGAAAAAAGAAGAAAGAAAGAAAGAAAGAAAGAAAGAAAGAAAGAAAGAAAGAAAGAAAGAAAGAAAGAAAGAAAGAAAGAAAGAAAGGAGAGTTAAGAAGAAATGATAGCTGTACAGAAAAGAGAAGTGGAGAAACAAGATTAGATGGGGATGAGGGAAGCAGACAAGAAATGGGAGGGAGCGAGTTTTATTTAGGCATTACAAAAGCGTACTGGCTAGGGAATTCTGGGATTTGAAGTCCACACCTCATAGTTGTTAAGTTTGAAAAACACTGCTTTATAACAACCAACGCCTGCATTTACTTGTAGCTCTTGTCAATGTCTTTATTTTCAGCAGCTTTTTCTATTCTAATTGACTCAGTAGATTATAAAATGGATTACAAGTCACAAGTTGTTATTCGTGAGGAAAATTGGTCTTTCCATAATAGAAATGGGTGCTCTTCTCCCTCTGTTCTCTGTTTATTAGGAAAATTTATTTTTACAGATGAAATAGCTATCTCATACATATAGTCCTCAACTTATGCCCATTCATTTAGCAACCATATGAAGTTAAAACGCTGCTGAAAAGGTGACTTATGACTGATCTTTGCACTTAATGACCATTACAGCATCCCTGCAGCCACACAATCAAAATTCAGGTGCTTGACAACCAGTGTCTATCCAGTTATTGTGTCTGGAATCATGTGACCTTCCCAGCTGGCTTCTGACCCGCAAAGTCAATGGGAAAAAACAGATGTGTTTAACAACTACATGATTCATTTAATGACCATAGTGATTCTCTTAATGACTATGGCAAAAGGGTCAGAAAATCAAGCGTGACCCACTTAACAATCACCTTGCTTAGTGACAGAGGTTCCAGTCCCAATTATGGTCATAAGTTGAGGACTACCTGTATTATTCTATAAACTCCCTGGGAGTTTATTATAAATAAACAAATGTACTGTCTGTGTTCATGGCTGAGCTACAATATTTCTCAGGTAAACATACGAAAACATTTCATGCTGTGGGAAATGTCTGGCATCCCTCCAAAACATTTAAAAACTCATTATTTCTCGAGTGCTTCACAAAATAATGCTTTAACAACACCATGGCACAGTCCTCAACGAAACAATTTTATTAAAACAGATGTACTATCTGTAAAGTATTATGTTTACTCTTTATACTTCTTACCTTTAAAAACATGTCACTAGGGCAGGATCAGGAGGCTGATCATACCTCTGGACAATTGCTGTCATATTTTTTGTAATATTTAATTTGCTTTTATTCTTATTTATTAATACTCTTGATTCCAAATGTGCCCCCCTAATTCATCCCTAGAACAGTCTTTGGAGTTCAGTTTTCTACATCTTTGTCACTTTTTTTAAATTATTTTCTGCCACAAAAACACACAGGTACAAGCCAGCTAAAAGACACATCTGTTCAGTTCCCCTGGCCTAGGCTGCTTCATTTTTTTCACTGTGAGATTTCAATGGAACTGAAAATATCTCATAGGAGAGATTTTGCAGCATGCTGTCAGCAATTTACAGCTGCCAAAACTATATCAATCAAATCCCACTGGAGACTTTTCTTTCTTCCAATCAAGAGTGGTTAAGAAGACAAGGAGGGGGCTTACACACACACACACACACACACAGAGAGAGAGAGAGAGAGAGAGAGAGGGAGGGAGGGAGAGAGAGAGAGAGAGAGAGAGAGAGAGAGAGAGAGAGAGAGAGAGAGAGAGAGAGAGAGAGAGAGAGAGACTTTAGCTTTCCTCAACTGAAATATCTCCATTAGATGAAATTTATTAAAAAAAACAGTACATATTATAGATAAAATATATTATAAAATATGCAGCAGACATTATAAAAATAATTTTGGATCCTCAGTTAAATGAGATATTATTACATACAGAATTTTCCATCTGGTTACACTGTATGATCTGTATAGCTGATCTAATTGCATACAATATGCACACAGAATTGCAATAAAAGGTAGCTGTCAAATGGGGATTTAAATTAACAATAATATTTTCATTTATTTTTCAATGATATAATGTGCATTTATGTGTCCGTGAACATATGAAGATTATTCAAATAATTGACTTTGCTATGCAGCCGAACTATTTAATCTTTGGTGGTATGTGGGTAAGTAAATAAAGAGGGGTGGTTCTTTATAGAAAGCAGCTAGTTGCAAAACCCACTTATCCTCTCCCCAAGCAATTAACGTATTTTAAAAAGTTTCTGAACTGTATTATCAATTGGCCAACTCTCTTCTCAGATTGATCCTCTATCAGGTCATGATTAAATATTCAACGTGGTTTCCACAAAATAATTGCTTGACAAGTACAGGAAGCACTCTAGTGAATACCTACTAATGTCAAGATAATATGCAAACTTGCCCAAACATGTACTCAGGGATGGGCTGCTGGGGGTTCACAGGGGTTCAGGAAAATCTCTAGCTAAAATTCTGTGCAGCTTGGAGAACCCCCAAATTGTACACCTTGCCCTGATCCTCCCAGGAGTCCCCATAAGGCCCATTTTGGATCCAGGTAAGTGAAGGGTGTGCACGGAAGCGCGGGGAGGGCGAAAAACAGGCCTAATGGAAGTTTGAGAAGGCCAGAAATGGGCCAATCTCAGGCATCCAGAGGGCCTCTGGGGTCAGGAGAGGCCGTTTTCGCCCTCCTGGAGGCTCGAGGAAAGCCTCTGGAGCCCGGAGATGGCACACACACACCCCTGTGTGCAGGAGGCCAACCAGGCCACGCCCACCATGGCCATGCCCACCCAGCAACCAGGCAGAGAAGCCCTTGCTAAAAATTTTGAAGCCCACCCCTGCATATACCTGAATAAATTACCCAGACCTACTGTTCAAACAGCTTCACCTGAGTCTAATAAAGCCCCTGAAGTCTTGAGATGACTGGGGAGTTATGACCACAACAAGATCTTTTTCTTTACCCTCACAATGGTTGGAAGTGGCTTCAAACTTTGCAAAATCCAGCCCTACCAGTCTATTTCAATCTTCCTATAAAGTGGTCTGTATGCTACTTTGATTCCCCACCTACATCCTGAGATGCTAATAAGAAAAATCTTGTTTGGGTCACTGGCAGTTCTTAAGGCCTTGGAGGTACATATGGCCAGGACAGAAGATGATGGTGATGAAGTAGCTTGTCATTTTTGTTTTCTTTTGAGTTTATGATTTCCTTCCCATTGGCTGCTATAAATGGGAGCTAACAAAGGCTGATGAACTGCTGGACATAACAGGAGTGGTGAGATTCTGTGCCAAATTTGTGGAGTATTTAGGTTGATAATTTATCTGAATTTCTGAGATAGAGGAGGAATTTCCCCATGATTTTTCATCAGTGGAGCAGTCTTTTAGAAACGGTAATAAAACCATTCCAGAAAAAGCCCTATAGGAGGAGTTCCACCATGATGTCTCTTCCTTGGGACTTGATTGAAAAATGGAAAGTGAGGGAAAATACAAAATACCGGAGATGTTTATTCAATGGAAGAGATATTCTTACCACTGCATGATTAAATAAGTGCTATAATGTTCTGTATTGCCTACAAGAATTTCTTCAAAATTCTATTCTTTGGAATAATTTCTAAGGCATATTCTCTTTCATTGGAATTCATAGCTGCTAGGAAAAACAGACAGAAGAATTTGTCTGCCGAGATTATTGATAGATTTTGTTGTTGTTATGTTATGTTTGGATCAGTTTGGGAGTATGTTGGATGAATGGAAGGGTTTGGGATCTAAAGTTTCCTTAACTGGTTTTCACTGTGTCTGTTTACTACTATTGCAGTGATTAAGTTTCCCATGCTGCAACATGATAACAAACCTTTTCCAATTCCATGTATATCCATCACTGCAGAAAAGACTTTGTACATTTAATTCACACATCCCACATATTACACTTATATATGTATGTACGCACACATTCTCAAACACTAGTGTAGCTCCATATGCAAACATTCTTGATTTAGTAGTTTTAGAAGCTTTTCATTAACACCAGTGCAGTGGTTTACATATCTAGGTACCTCTTCTTCCAAATCTAGAAGACATTCCAGGCTGCAGATCTGATCCTTTATTAAGTCAAAATCTCCATTCATCTTTTTTGAACTAGAGAAACTATGCTTTGTCTAAATTATATTTCTGCTTGTTTACCTAAATCTGTTCTAAGATTGTCTCCAAATACTAATTCGCTGGGATTAGTAAATGAAAACAAAAAGTAGAAATAACACTCCAGAAGAGCCTCTGAATAATTTCCTCAAGGGTTTCTTGTAGATGTTCTTGTAGTTTGGTCTTCACAGACCAATGAATAAAATATAGAATATATTCTAACATATTACTTGTGAGGCTGTTCCACAAGGAAAAGCTAGAGCTACCCTGCTTCAAACACACTGCAGATGAGAAGTGCAAAAAATATGATAGAGCCATATATCCTGCATTCATCACCTGGTATCAACTATCTACCAAGGTGGAAGTGATTGTTTACCTGTACATTTTCCAGTCATGACCATACATATCTAGAATAAACCCATGAATATTCAGAGAAATGTAGTGGAGTTCTCAGGGGAAATGGAAAACATTTATATGCAGAACTTAGATCCAACATCTTTGTGTTTTAAAAGGGTACAACATAGTAGGAGAGAATCACTGTCACTTTAACTAGATCATGGATGGACAGTTTGTGGCCTTGACCTTCCTTGCAAACCTCTATAAGAAAGAAGCAACCACTTTTTTTCCCACTGCCACAGAAAACTCCACCCTCTTTTCCCACTTCCAGCTATCAGCACAATCATTTCGTCAGGCAGGAAAAAGATCACTGATTTCCTGCTGCCATTAAAGAAAGGAAACCAGACAATCTGGTCCCCACCTGCTGCTTGATTACCTGATCAACTGAACGTGGGGACCAGATCAAGCATCCGGTTTCCAAGAATGACCCACATATGGGAAGCACTCAAGCGCGGGAGAAAGACAACAACTTTCTCTTTTGTTTTGTTCTTAGCACCTGGTTGTCGGAGAAATCTGTCCTTGAACTTTCACTTGTATTTCTGAGTAGGTAGCTAATCAAGGCAGCTTCATATGTTTAAGGGGGTAAAATCTGAACTTGCAAGATAATGAGGAAAAGCATCCAAAGAACCTATAAAGCTTTCTAAATGGCCAAAAGAAAATGAGACAAAAATGGGAAATTTTCCTTTAAGATAATGTTATTTTTCATAGTCATGAGACCTCAGAGACATTTGACTGTTTGGAGAGCTTCTACATCCTTTTTAGATGGATTTTGCTCTTCTTGCCTGTTCTGCTCCCTCCTCCTCCTCCTCCTCCTCCTCCTCCTCCTCCTCCTCCTCCTCCTCCTCCTCCTCCTCCTCCTCTTCGCCCAGATGGATAGACCAGGGAAAACACAGCAGGGTATTCTTCTGCATTTGGCTGGTTCGCATCTTGCAGTGTTTATAGGCTTGACGTGACTTTTCCAGCAAAAAATTGACGTGGGCAAATTCCCCACACTTCCCCCACCCCACCCCTCTTCTCTTTCATCCAAACCATACACCAGACGTTTCTGCTTTCAATATCCTAGTGCAATTTTGCAATGGACTTGCAGGGGGTGGAAAAATCAATACATAGGGAAGTCACACCAACCCACTAGGAGTCGCAAAACTTCCCTATTAAATTACAGCATCAGGCTTTGGTGATCAGATACGATTTCCTCTTTGAAGACCTTTTTAGTCCTGAAGATTGCAAACAAGTTTGTGCTACTCTTTATCACACAATTTTTCCAGCTATTAGCAATTTTAAAAATTTGAGGGCCCCAGTCTCTGCCCTTTTCCAAAAGCATTCCCATTCACACTGGGGAAGCAGAGTTCACGGAACACATGGCACTTAACACAAGCAGCAGGTCTGCTATTTCTGCAACAGAGGTCTGCCTACTGCTAGGCAGGGTGTCTTCTGTGCCCTGACCAGAGAGAGAAAATGAAACACCAGTGTAAAAAAAGAAGAGAAAAGCATGTGATCTCCAATAATTACAATTCAAAAGCAGTTCCGTAGGGCCATTCAAGTCTTCAGTGCCCATTCTATTTTTTGATCCAACCAAATCACCCAGACCCATATATTAGATTTGGGCAATGTTCCAAGTGTCTGTTGAAACAATACTGTGTAAAGCATTTAAATTCTTGAAAGTAGCACAATAGCACTACAAGGGAGCCTCAAGTATTTATTGCCAGTTCTGGGCAAATGTCAATTTTGCCAGATCTATAAACAAGTGTTTTAATTTGGCAACTTCCTGCCTCTTTATTTGTACACACACACACACACACACAAACACAAACACAAACACAAACACAAACACAAACACACATGAATGTACAACTGGCAAATTTTCTCAATTTAAGGAAAGAAAGCGTATTGTTTGCTTACTTTCTGATTAATTGGAAGCCGGAGCTGCAAGCATTTCCTGACATATTGAAAATAAGCCGGAGCTCAGCAAGGTTATCTCAATTTATTTTCTGCCACCTTTCATTTAAGAGCCTACCTTTCAAAATCAAGGGTTGAAGAATTATCATTGAGAAGCCAGTTCAAACCACTGGGAATGTTTAATGTCCCTCAGAATGGAAAATATCTGACTGACCTAATCAGGGTCACTCAGTGGTTACTTGTCACAAGAGCTCTGTGCTATTCCCAGAAATAGAGGCAGTGTGGCTCTGAATACCTGCCACTGGGGAACAGTAGCGGAAGACAGCTATGGCCCTGGTGTCCTGCCTGAGAGCTTCCTGGATGGATTCGGTTGGCCACAATGGGAAACAGATGCTGGACGAGGTGAAGCATTTGTCTCATTCAGAGGATTCTTCATATATTCATAATTCAATCCATTCAGTAGGAATGAGTTTCTACAAAAAAATATTTTATTGTGAAATATTTTAGTAGTTGTTCTTTAAATCAATGGTTTCTTCACATATTAGATCAGTGCAGGAAAATAATCATTCTTTTGAGGTTTTAGGGTAGATTAATATTGCTGATGTTTCTATGTGTCCCAGTAAGTAAAGCTTTCTAGCTATCTAATCTTTCACCAGATATTAATATAAGCCTGAACACAGTCACAATTTGACTGGGTAGGCCTTAGAAAGAAAAGAATCACATGTTTAATACAAATAGAAATGTCCAGTGTTCACTGCTAAGTATAATTTGAATACAGATCTTCTTCACTCAATATTTGTAAAACAAGAGCCTCAAAGAGAATCAGGTAATAATATTTAAAAGATTCTCAATTAATTATGCCATTAATATATACCCTGGAAAAGATAATTTTTAGTCTGTAATCCTTATTCTTTGAAGGGATAAAGGGGAAAATAAATGTTTAGAATGCAATCCTTACCCCATTGGATAGTTTGGAACTTCTAACTGAATACTTTCAGCATTACTTTGAGATTGAAATTCTGAGGCCTGACCCAAAGCACTCAGTGGAATGGAACTTTAGAGGAAAGTGCAGTACTAATAAGGACCTTCACATATACTGCAGTAACAAAATTATGTTCATTATTGATGTATATTCAGTAAAATCCATTAGTATTATAAATTTCTGGCATAATTACCTGTTGCATATAGTTTTGGAATGTCTCCTCAGCAAGAAATGTAGAAAACAAGACAATGCAAATATTAGGTGCTCCAGCCATGAGATCCTAGCTAAGACTCTGTCAATCACAGGACAGATTGAAAACTGAATGGCAGTAATTAGTGGAATTACAGGCAGAAGAATTAATTTTGTCTTGTCCACCTTCCCAGAAGAGAAGCACAGAAGGGGCTGGTAGCATCATTTTAAATGGCTAGGCAGTGCAAAAACATGATGGTATTTTTTTTTCATCTAAGTCAATATTCATTTATTGATTCTATCCAATTTCCACATTTATCTAAGACAATTGTTCCACAAGTCAACATCTCACTCTGTCAGCAGTGTGACTGAGATCAGTTATCAAATTTGTAAAGACCAAATTCCCTGAGCATTCTCCTATGTAAGGGTTGCAGAAATCAATGATTACTATAGATGGTTGCCACATAATTTTGATGTAATGTCTAATGTAGAGAACTAAGATCTTTCCTTGAAAAACAAATTAAAGTGGGTGGGGGGAGGTTGTTTGTTTGAAGGAAATGTGAGTAGAAAACTCTAAAAAGCTTAAAACCGGGAAGGAATTTTTTAAAAATACCTTGGAGATATTCCTATTACCAGGAGGGAAAGTGGACTACTTTGAGTTGTAAAAATCATCTGATACTTTGTAAAAGACTAAGGAAGATACACATTTGTTAGTATATGAATTTAGCGGATCAAAGATCATCTCTTCAGATGATCAAGCAATCTAAATGAGCAGGAATAGATATGTTATGAATATGTATTAGAGAGGGAAACAAACAATAATGTATACAGAGAGAGACAGAGACAGAGAGAGAAAAAGAGAGTGAGAGAGAAATAGACCCACTCACACATATAGTCTGTCAAATAATGCTATGGATCTGTAACAAAGTATTATTGATGTGAATACAACCTGCATTAATCTATACAACAGTACAATGTTTATTTGTTTGCCTGTTTGTACTCTCAAAGCTAGCCCAAAAATTGCATTATACCAAAATTTGAATCAAGCTTGAATCTAACTTAAAGAATGCATAAAGATTCCAAAACCCATTACTCTCTGTGAAATTAAAATGCCCTTGATTTGCAAAGTCATGCCAATTTTAGAATGCCCGCAGTCACTTGAGTGTGATTTCTAACGCTCCATGCCAGCTTCCCACAAGCAAAGTCAATGGGGAAGCCAAGAGGAAGTTAGAAGTTTCTCCTGCTGCCTCTGTTTTTTTTTTTATCCTATTGTGGTCTCTTTAGATAAGTAAATTTTGAGTTATTATTGAAGTTCATTTGCCACTGGAATTATTTCTCTATTTATGATCATGGTACCATCCAGCATTGGATTTTTAAAAATGGTCAACTGAAGATTAAATTTTATTTCTGGTCACGTCAGACTGCACTACGTTTTTCTCAAAGGATGACCCAAAGAGTCACAAGGTTATCAAATAGACTAATAACAATGATAGAATACATCCATATATTGAAAACATGGAAATTCTTCATATTTTGGATCATAATTTTAAAGGTACCAGAGATATCATTTCCACTTCTTAAAAGTTATCCACAAAGTTTGCAGATTGTAACCCCTGGAAAAACTAACGTGGTGAACACAGTAAGCCACTGAACCAAAAACACAAAATTATTTTTGCCATAGAACAATTTTTCCTTGAAAACACAGCCCTTAATCAAATCCCATAGATTAGCCCATCCTATCCAAGTGTTGGCATTTTAAAATTAAGGGGCTTTTTAGCTAGTCTGAAAAAGCAGGTGCAAGAGCAGTTGTCCAAAATATGCAAGGAAAAATAATCTAATAATATGTTCTACTACCACAAAATCAAAACATTTTGACTTATTAAGAAAAAAGAAGCAATAACAAGGGTGATTCATAATATACAATACATAGTGGATAAACATGAAAGACACTTCAAAGTCGCAAGCTAGGAGACAGCACAGCAGGGAAAGGAAAAGAGAAAAAATATCTATTAAATACCAACTTCCATGTGATTTCATTCAAATCAATAGTAAACATGTGTGTGCACACATATACATGCACTTGCATGTGTGTGTGCACGCACATGCACACTTTTAAACACATTACATCTATTTGAGCCAGAATGAATGAATTAATGTCTCCTCCCAGCTCCCACCAAAATAAGATTTCTTGTCTAACTCTGGATGCCTGGTCTTATGCAATATGACAGTGATCCAGAGGTGGGTTGCTACCGGTTTGCACCGGTTCGGGCAAACTGGTAGTGGAATGTTGGCCTGGGCCGCAGAACCGGCAGTGACCCTGGATGGCCACACCTCCGAACCAGTTCCTCGGTCACCACTGCCATTGCCAGCATGTTTTTTAATGTTCTGCGCATGCGCAGAACTATTTACAGGCAACTGTGCACATGTGAAGCATGCACGAAGTGAACTGGCAGTAACACTGGAAGCAACGCACCCCTGCAATGACCTAATACCCATGAAAGGAAAGATAACCAACATATATTCTAAATAGCAATAGCAGTTAGACTTATATATCGCTTCATAGGGCTTTCAGCCCTCTCTAAGCGGTTTACAGAGTCAGCATATTGCTCCCACAGTCTGGGTCCTCATTTCACCCACCTCGGAAGGATGGAAGGCTGAGTCAACCTTGAGCCAGTGAGATTTGAACCACCGAACTGCAGATAGCAGTCAGCTGAAGTGGCCTGCAGTACTGCACTCTAACCACTGTGCCACCTCGGCTCTCTTAAATGCACTCAGTTTGATGTATTACATGGTTGTGTGATCTTCATGGCAGAATTTAAAACATAATTTAAGCATTTTCCTCAATCCTTTGGGTATATTAGCTCAATGCATACTAATTCTGTAATAAACAAAGAACTATAAGCTAGAAACCAGATTTTTTAATACAGGAAAACATGGTTCATCTAACACCGTTCCTGGAACACAACGTGGCACAGGAAAAATCTTTGTAGTTGGAATAAAATATTCTGCCTCTTTTGTTACATTTCTAAATTCTTGCTTCAGCCCCCTAAACAAAAGAGACATTAATGCCTGAGTAAATAATGCTCCCCGTTGATATAAAAATACCATAGTTGACCACCTTCCAAAATTGACCACCTCCATAAATTGACCTAATTTTCATAGACCAGACATACACTATATGTACACAATAGAAAGCCAACCTTTCTATACTGACCACCTCTGTAAGTTATAACCTGAGCAACTGGACCTTGACACAGTGTAGAGGGTGTCAAATTTTTCAACTTTCAATTTCCAAACATTAGGGGTGCTCAAAAGTTGTGACATGCCTTGGGGATTGTAAACACATTTTGGTTACTTTAATATAATTTAGATGTACTTGTTAAGTAACTACATAAATATCATAACCTTTCAACATTTTGTTTGTTTCATTAATTTACTCTCTGTAACTTAATCAGCTGAATCCAGTCTGCACCAAGAAAAGTGAAATGCAGAATTGGTAGCAATGAATTTCTTTCAAGAAGACTATCAAAGAATACAGTATTTTTGACTATGGCAGAAAAGATGATGACACTGATGAGTCTGGAGTCTTTTTCAAGAGGATGCCTGACAGGAGCCTCAATATGAGGGATGACGTGACAAATGTAAGAGTGGAAAACTTTCTAAAGAACATTTCACAGTTCTGCTGTGTGCTAGCTTAACTGGAGGGAAGCTAAAACCTTTGGTGATTGGTAAAGCGGCGAAATCGCGCTCATTCAACAACCTGCAGCCCAAAGACCTTTCCGTCAATGGGGAATATAACAAATCTGCATAGATGACTGATGCTTTATTTGAGGCGTAGATAAGAGGTATTGACCGAAAAATGAAGAAGAAATGGTCCATTCTCCTTGTAGTGGAGAATTGTCCTAGCCATCCCCAAGTGAATAACCTTACAAACGTGAAACTAACATTTTTGCCTCCAAACATTATATCAAAAATTCAACCTCTCAACCAAGGTATAACCAAAACATTCAAAATACCTAGCCCAGTTTCTGCAATGTGTCATTGCTAAAATGCAAACCTAGGGTCCATCTGCAGAAGCAAACCCTAACCAACCCAATGGAAAAATGCTGGAAGCAACTGATGAAACAGAAGAATTAAGTGTAGAGGACTCAGAAAGTGCAGATTTTCATTTACTATGGGGAAAATGCCCAGGTATGCTAAAGTGATATAGCCAGCATTGAGTGTTTTCTCCATTTACCTTCATAAAATAAATAAGAGACAGACTAAAATTGACTCTCTTTCTTTTTTCAGAAAAAATGATCAAATGATGAGAAAGCAATACATATGTAAATGTGTTGATTTTGTATGATATAGTATTGTATGAATGATTTCCCCGTGCTTTCCCTGTGTTTTTGTATGACATTCACTAATAAAAGCTGTACAATAAAATGAGGCTATGTACGTATAAGCACAGTTGTTCCATATGTTGACCATCTCCGTTTGTTGACCACTTTCCCTCAGTCCCTTGGATGGTCAACTTTCAGAGGTTTTCCTGTATAATAAAATAATAATTGTTTGCTGTTTAGCAATACCTTAAGTCTGCTGCCTGAGGCAGTCTGTAATATGCCTAACAGGGTGTTGCAGCCCAATGAGCAACACAGGTGAAGCAGAAATGCCAGATCATTGTTAGAAGCAGCTTTAGGAATGATGTCACCTACAAAATCACCAGGTAAAACCTTAACTATGCAAAGTCTTCTCAGAATACTTCAAAAGGGTGCCAGATAGTATTACTTGGCTACCTGAGAGACCGCCTCCTGCCATTTACCTCCCAGAGACCTATAAGATCACACAGACTAGGCCTCCTCCGGATTCCATCTGCTGGTCAATGCCGGCTGGCGACTCCCCCGGGGAGGGCCTTCTCTGTAGCTGCTCCGGCCCTATGGAACGATCTCCCCGTGGAGATCCGGACCCTTACTACTCTTCTGGCCTTCCGCAAAGCGATTAAGACCTGGCTGTTCCAGCAGGCCTGGGGCTGTTGATTTATCCAGCCCCATTCTAAGCTATATAAATGTTGTGAAATTTTAATGTCTGTTCTTTTTAATTTTTTATATGTTCCCCCTTCCTGCTTTATCTGTAAGCCGCCCTGAGTCTCTCAAGAGTGGGCGGCATACAAATCCTAATAAACCTATAAACCTAAACCTATTACACACACACACACACACACACATTTTGTACTACTCTTTCATCAGGGATAAATCTAGGTAAGACTTGCCTCCACTACTGTATAGCTTCTCCTCTTCACTCCTGCAAACCTTAGTGGTCTAGTATGTCTGAAGAAATCCACATTATTAAATGTTTCTGCACTTTTAATATATTTGTGAACACATAGGAAAAGCCATGCTAAAAATTATATCCCTGTCATCATCCAATTCAGATCCATCCTTACCACATCACAATCATCACTAGGAATAAATAGCAACTTTAAGGAAATCATTTCAATAAGGAAAAAAAATGGAGTACACTGTGATTGACTTTATCCCTATGCCAAAAGTCTGATCCCCAGAAACTCATCCTATGAGGGTCTTTTTAAAATATTGAAATTTATTCAGGAACTTCACTCAGACTACCCACCCCCCTAATGATTTCAGGTCTATAAAATATACTAGACTAAGAACCAGACACTGTGCAGACCTAAAACTACTTTCCTTAGAACAGCTATAGAAACAGAATCTTGCAGGTAAATGTGCTATTTCTCCTCCCTCTTTTATCCTCATGATAATTGCCGGAAGATCTTCCTTCTGTCCTTCAAGGCTTTATTCAAACATTGGCAGATACTATCTTGCCAATGTTCAATGGCAAAGGAAAAAGCAGCTGTGAGTGGATGTAGTTGCAAGTGCAAATCTCCCACCCCTCAAACTGTTTTGCCTGGAGGAATCAGTCAAAAATTCCAGGGTTCTCAATTGAAAGCGATACCCATTTTTATATGAACCATTTAGATAACGTATTACTGCAGATTGTAGTCTTGACTTCTGTATAAATTATGTTCTAGCTGCAGATATCATTTTTAAAAATATTCCCAGTCTTTATACTCTTGGGGGGCAGGGGAGGTGCATAACTTAGCCTTTTCTGGCTGAATTCCCTCATAAAGTAATGGGAGCCTTTTAGTAGTCATAACAGCACTATTTGGCCATTTTCCTGAAAATTTATCATAATGGAGAATAGTCTTAACAGTTCAAAGACATTAAGTATCTCATTCACTCAATTCAGAGAAAATTGCAAAGCATCATTGAGTAAAAAAAAATCTTTTATTCAATTTGCAGTGCTTTACTCTTTTTGTCCTTTGGCTATTGCCAAAAAAAATAGCCATTTTTTAAAAAGAACATTTTGTTTTAACTTGTAGAAAGCAGCTAAAACCTAGCTTGCTGCATTTTTTAACACTTCAGTCATGATTATATTAATTAATATGATTGTGCATAAATATGTGCTTATGTGGAACATTTCAAACCTTATGAATTTATACCTTCTGAATATAAACTGCCTAATTTCTTTCTTTCCAATTTTGTCAGCATATGAACAAGGGGAAGAGGAAATTATTATCCTAATAACTAATGCCCAAATCAAATGTTAAAACTTTACAAATCACTAAAATGATGCAATCCACTGATATAAGACTTTTCTTAACTGCACAAAAGTCCTAGAATCACTATGGACAGGGAAAGGTTGTCCTTCCAAGATTAAAACAAGGATTAAATGCATGAAAAGGTCTGATGTCTCACCTTGTAACTTTACATCTTTCTTTTGCTAGTTCAATTTTAGTACGGAAATCGTGTAAATTGCCTGGTCATAGTGTTATCCAGGAGGGGGGTGAGAAACAGAACAGGAAAAACAAGAAATATTTTTATTAATTATTATGTCATCATCCTATATAAGTGGTGTGTAATCTGAACTTTGAAAGTTGAATTGTAAATATAAATGTGCCAAAAGGGGAAATGATTATTTCCCACATCCTTGGTTATATTAGCTATAGCTGTTTAATACAATTTTATATAATTGCAACATAAATGAAACCAGCTTATTTTTTGGCCCAGCTTTCTTTGATTTTTGGTCTAGCCTGTAATACTTACTTTTGGAATATAGGCTTAGCCCGCCATCTTCAAATTAAATAATAGTTTTCTGTATAAATATGTTGACTAAAAGCTATATAATTTTATGGTCCAATATATCTAAGGTGGGTCTAAAATGCCAACAATCCATTCAATTCAACCCAATTTCATTTCATTCAATCTTTATTTTAAAAGTTAAATTTGACAATGCATTGCTACTGAGTATACTTGCTATTGAGTATACCTTAGTATTCATTAGAGAATCAAAGAAATTCCTGCTGAGATTTTTTGAGGTTTTTTTTTTAATTTCTGCAGATTTTCTAGAGTCTCTCTTCTTTTTCTTTTTTCTTTTTGGCTTGATGCCTCTAGAAGTCTGGCCTTTAATTTCCCTCATTCCCATTTCACTGAGAATCCTACAATTCTACAAGTTTGGTTCAACCTCTTTAAACAGTACTAGTTTAATGAAACTAACCCTAAAATATGCTGACACCTCCCTGTTCATCAAGGCCACCTTCTGGCTCCCATCTTTTCAATGATTCACCATCATTTATTATTAGAAAGTGTGATATTTTATGGCTGTCTGGTTACTATGCATCATCCAAGTATTTATTACTATATCTTGCTATAGTGGTAAAAATTTGTCTACATTCTCACAACTATATTGAAAGTGATTACAGAGAGGTATACCTACTAGGAAGTTATTATTGTGACTCTGTTATTTATCCAAATATTTTTAATGTTTTTAACATTTAACATGAATCAAACATTAAATTAATAAAAGGATGCAAGAAATGTAGAATCCAAAATGTGAACAGATGATGATGGAACCAACATTCACCGAAGGGAAACCAATATTGGTTTTGAGTCCCAGTACATTCAAAGCACATAATATGGACACCAACTGCAGTTATAGTCAGATTTTACCTCTTTTATGTCTGCTGCAGATTGTTCTAGAACTGTAATCTTAGGAAATCTATATCATAAATGTTACACTATTTTTTTTAAAAAAAAATAGGGACACCACAAATTCCTCCAAATGAAGAAGTCCATGCAGGATTATTTGCATTACATACTAGGCACTGATTAGCATAGGCTTCTGAACCTGTAGCCTTAACAGGCTCTCAATATTCCCCCATTTTGGAGAGATGAAAGAATAAATGGGCTAGTTGAGCTTCTGCAGACTTAAAGCACAAATTTCATCCAAGGTACTTTTAAAGAAAAATGAATCTATGAAATCCAGCCACATTCTCCTTAACTTCACACCATCCCTGATAATGGCCTCTGTGGCCCCTCAAACAAAGCAAACAAAGGAAGCCAAAAAAAAGTTCATGCCCCATTTTACAGAGAAGTGCACTACATCTCATATTGCTATTTGTTTGCTTACATCTTATGGACAAATTCATTCTTACGGAAGGAGATAAATTCCAAAATAATGGCCATGACGGACAATTCATTTTACTCTTTAATAATTGCTCAGGATGAATTTTTCATTTCCTTTCATACCGTATACTTGATGGGTTAGTTTCAAATATCAACAACAAAAAGAAGGGTAAATTAAATTGCAGGCTTAACTTGCTTAACATGAATTCCCTGATCTGGTAGTCTTATCTGGAGAGCAATCTAGAAGTGTAGATGAAATCCTTCCCCAACTCTTAAGTGGGCTTTTTTTAAGTGGACTATTTTTTAAAATAAATGTTCATCAAGAAATTCCATTTTTATGAAGGAGGTCCACATCACGACGTTACAACATGCGGTTTCAATACTTTGAGATCGCTGTTGACACTTTTGCCTCAGGAGGGGGTGTCCATTGAGACCTAAACTGTCCCGTAGAGATGGTGATCAGGAAGACAAAGCCTTGCTGGTCTCAGGGATATCGCAAAATCCCTGATAGACCTAAGGGAAGTGCTTCAAGCCCGCAGTGAACAGGCAGCCCCTAGGCTGATGCTCTGGAAGGAAGGAAGTGAAAAGAGAAAGTGAGTCCATCTGGTGAGGTACTTTTTCTATTTTGCTAAAGACTGCCCAAAGAAATGTTTCCTTAAAGCCAAATTGATCTTTAAACAAAAGAACGGAGCAGCAAAAATAATACTAATGGGATCGCTGTGGAAAGTTTTTTTCCTTTGTCATTGTAACTATTTTTTGTTGATTGAAATGTCTGTCACGTTCTCCATTTCTCCTCTTAAAGTGAACAGATTGATTTTTTTTCTTCTGCTTCTTGTTGCTTTATTTTATGACTTCTGGATTAAAACCGTCCTTTTTATTTTAACAATTCTTCCTACTACTTATTAAATCACACTAAAAGAAATCTAAAGAACTTTGTTTCCTACAGAAGGTAAAAATTAACTGCCAGTCAGATTTTTTAAAAAAACAATGTATCTCTTTCTTTATTTGACTTCATTATCTTTGCAGCTGAAGGGTTTGCAACTTGTTTACAGAAACTGATAAAAAAACCAAGGGCACTAACTGTTTTCACAGGTGCCTCTGAGAACTATTTTGGCAAAGAAAGAAAGAAAGAAAGAAAGAAAGAAAGAAAGAAAGAAAGAAAGAAAGAAAGAAAGAAAGAAAGAGGGAACAGAACCCTTCCCCTTTGAAGAGCATAAAAGAACTTGTGTTTAAGTCAACTTAAAATAAAAGCTAAGACAGGCCTGGAAGACTGGACTGACAGTCATTATTGGGTTTTTTCTTTTTCCTTCTCTCTTCTGTTTTGGAAACATGGGTCAATACTTAGATGAGGAAACCTTAACATTCCAAAATATCTTGGCTGGAATTCAAAATCTATTGGAAGGATATGGAAGAACTGAGAAGAAGCTGGAAAGACTAGTCTTCCTCACAGCAAAAGATGATGGGGTTGGAGTCCCCAAAACTAAAGGGGAGAATGAAGATATAGAAGATAAAGATAAGACAATAGATGAATTTAATAATGGAGCAAATGTGGGTGAAAATGGAAAGGGAATGTGGAAAAGGGAATTCGACAAATTGGAGCTCTACCCCACATTGCAGGACACAGAAGAGAAAAAAATACTAATGATGATAGACATAAGAAGAGAAATTTTTTCAGAAGCAAGATTGACAAACAAAGACAAGTTAACTTTAATAGCAACTGGTGGACAAGGAGATCATCTGAGAGACCCTTCAAGCAACAAAGTGCAGAGAGAAGCCTATAAAAACTTATAAAGGAGACAAAAAGAAGACTGACTCCACAATTGGCAAGAGAGATAAGAGTGTTTTGTTCCTAGAAAGATACAGGTTGACAATGAAAGTTGGTAATAAAAAATTAGTGTTTTTTATTATTGGTGATTAATAAGTAGGAACTTTGTAACTCCTAGATTATTTTAGATTGTTATTAAATGTTTACTCACTAACAATTAATTAACCATAAATAATAATAATGAAATGATAATGGATACAGCATAATGATATATACATGTATTGACAATTTAGTAAAAGAAATTTGGATTTAAATTGTAAATTGTGACTTGGGAAAAAGACCTATAAATTTTATTAACAAATTTTCATTTAGATCTTGTTATAAAGGTGTAAGGTTTTTTGGGGGGTGGGGGCCCTGATGAGAGGAGATGTGGCATAAATAGTAAATGGTTTTTAGCCAATTATAATAACAAGGAAATGTTAATGTTCATTGTTTAACAATATATACATGCTATGGTATTGGCTAAAGTAACTTAGATATAAATGTTAGTCAGTGAGTTGGAAAAAAGGGGGGGAGACTTAAAAATGTTATCTATTGACTTTTACTTAAAAGATGCTATAAAGGTATAATGTTATTGGAGGATTTTTTGAAATAGCTAATGAATGCCATTATGTGGTTGTGTCTTTAAGTATGAATGATTTGAGGTAAAAGCATGTTCAAATAATTGTAGTCAAATGAGAATTGTGGTACATTGATAGTAAGATATATAAAGATTTTTGACTTAAAGTGTATAATCTAATATGAACTATAAGTAATGACTGTGCACAAAAGTTATCTGTAACCAATCGACACGCTTTCTACAAGATGTAATGAAGGAGGATTCTTTTTTTGTGTGTTTTTGTTTAATTAAAATTAAAAAATTAAAAAAAAAGAAATTCCATTTTTACTTTGACAACTGTATTACTGATTTACTTTATTTTTTTAAAAATGTCTTAAAAGGAAACATTAACTAAGAACAAAATAGTTGCAAATGTGCTACTTCTGCATTACAGATGTATCAAAAATAAAACTCCCATTTCTGGCTCCAGATGGAGCCTTCCATTTTCTTAAGCTATGGCAACCCCCCCCCCCGGCCCCCCAGGTCTTGCTGACATTAGTAGAATTTCACTGGTGTGGTTAAATGCAGTATTAGCTGAAGAGCAAAGGATGACAGAGCGAAAAAAATATGCTTGAAGTTACTTAAAAGCCTGCAACTATATTTAATGCAGAATGCTGTCAAAGCCTTTTTAATTATGCCTGCACTGGAAATTTAAATGGATTCAAAAAGATGCATTAAAGACAAGCTGTAATCGTTAATTTCGCTGCCTCATACCTCCAAGTTCCAGTTGAAGATCTAAACAAATCAAGTAATATAAAAATGTAATCCTGAGCCAGTTTTTGGATGGAGGCATTTTTAAATATGCATAGCCCTTAACAAAGCCATCCCAAATGGTTAATTTGTCTGCAGTGTATCTTTACTCATTGAGGCCCTCCCTGGAGGTTACTAAAGTTAGGTAACTAGCCTTCTATTTATGGTTGGGGGAGGCTATCTTGCTAGATTATAAAGTCTTTTCTGAAGCTTAAAGGCGACCCTTCCTTTTCTCCCTTCTTTCCCATTTGGACTGGGGGGACTTTCTCTGAAGAGAACTATCGATGAAGACTGAGTGATGCTGCTGGGAGGAGGCTGGATTGAGCTGATGTAATAGGAAAACTTGCATCCAAATGGGAAAAGAGAATCATGGTAGACAATTTGGATCTCATGTTCTGTATCTTGCTTACGAGACCTCTTTGGAATAGCTTAAAATCCCAGTCCAGACAGTGTGTCGAACCCTGCTTCTTTCTCCTGCTACATATGTGAGACAACCATATTATATGGAAATGGGTGATTATTTAAAACATACGTAATCTCTTTAAATGAAGACATTAGTCAACACATACCAAGCTCTTTTTCTGCACCTTTTACAGCCTTGAGTGCATTTGCAGGAAGCTATTAATTTTACCCACCCCAAAACTCAACCCTCTTATATTTTTATGGCAGTGTAAAAAGGTTGGCCTTTCCATGACATCATGGAAATGCTCATGTGGAGGAATAGGCTGGAAGAATGCTGGGTATGTGTGCCATATTTTAAATATTTTGTAGAAAAAAAATTAACTCAATAAACAATGGTAAATCTCAACATCTCTTGTCATGGGTATTCTTACTGCTTGTAGGGCCCAATTCCCCCCTCCTCCAAGAGAGACCATTTTAAAAAGCCACTTTTTATTCACAATCTTGTTTTATTCACATCCAATGCAGCCTCATTCCGTTGCAGGTGTATGGTATCCCTATTTCTTCTTTCTGCAGGAAAAATGTGGAAGACATTTCTAGTGATAGGAATTTTTCTTTAAAATGTGATACAGATACAGACAAAACTGCTCCCAGACAGAACCAAATATCATTTTTTCTAAAGAATGGGTGACCAAATCCCGAGTTTATACCTAGTGGATTGAGTGTTTAACATTAGGACCTTTCCAGTATATGTTAACAATGGTTCCTGGGAAATTTTAAAATTGAAAAAAAAATCTGTGCCATTAGGCTGTTTTTTAAGACATGGACAAAGGCCTGTCACACTTATAATTTATGCATACTAATAATTAGAATGTGAACTAAGTAAATTCAGATATATTTTAGAGTATTCTAGTGGAAAATAAAATTAAATATAAGCCAAGTATATTTTAAATGCCATGAACACTATCCATATATTATAAGTTGAATTCTGACTTATTTATACTTGGAAACCCACTGATACCAATGGAATTTAAGTGAATTTCATTAAATTGTGTATTTTTCAATAGTGCTCTTTTCTATCCCTTTGTTTTGCTTTCCTTTGATACTCTCAGTATCAAAGTATTTTTCTCTTTCAGGGGAGAGAGAATTTTGAAATTGTACATACAGTATATTCATATCCACTTGAGAAAAAGCATCCATAAAAGAGACCTAAAACAAGATGGATCAATGACATCAGCAAGTATTGTGGATCCAATTGGCAAAAGAAAGCTCAGAACCGTATTGGTTGGAAACATGCGGAGGAGGCCTTCATCTTGCAATGAATAGACAATGGCTAATATGATGATGGTGGAGAGGGGGGATAGGGTGGAAAATGGGTTAATTAATTAATTAGTGAAACTAATTTCACAATTTCATGCAATCATTGAGTTATTCCTCTTTTATTAAATATTCTACTTCATCAAGGGCTCTATAAATTTTTCCTTATAGCAGTTAGACTTATATACCGCTTCATAGGGCTTTCAGCCCTCTCTAAGCGGTTTACAGAGTCAGCAAATTGTCCCCAACAACAATCCGGGTCCTCATTTTACCCACCTCGGAAGGATGGAAGGCTGAGTCAACCCTGAGCCGGTGAGATTTGAACCGCCAAACTGCAGAACTGCAGTCAGCTGAAGTAGCCTGCAGTGCTGCATTTAACCACTGCGCCACCTCGGCTCCTTGAACCCAAAGTGTGTATTGGGTTAATTAATCCTTCTCTTTAGGCCTTAGATTCTTATTCTCCGGATTCTTTCCTAAGGAGGCATACAGGGTATTCCTTCTCCAAGAACCGCGACCCTCTGAGGTTGGTTGAGCTGTAAGATAGGGCCTAGCTCAAAGGGGGGAAGATAGATGTGAAATTGACTCTTCTAAGTTCTCAGCCAACTTCTTAAACTGTAGCCTTTCAATATTAAGTAAACATTTTAAATTATTATGTATCAGTGATCTACACAATCTACACATCAAGATTTATTTGCTCTCCATTTTCAAACATATTTTCTCCTGAATATGAATTGGCATGAGAAGACTACTTTCCACCGCTGTTATTGTTGGTGGGTAAAAATTCAAAAGGCCTCAAATTTGTTCTTGGAAATTTCCACGTTAGGCTGCAAAAACCATGTCTCTAACACTTTGGAGAGCTAACGCTGTCAGCAAACAGATGAACTGGTCTGATTTGATCCAGGTCAGCTTTCTGTCCAATGATTTCTATCCATGGAAGTGCCTCTGCCAGCACAGCATGACTTCCCTCTGCAACCCATGACGTAGCCCATGAAATATTGCCTAGAGAGGTGGACAACCTCCAAAGAAGACCAAGTGGGTCTGGGAGGCTGCAGGGAGGAAAGCAGATGTTCACTTATACTACATAGGATGTAGCCTGTAATTTCCTATACTCCTCTTTGTTAGAACTACTTCAAAATGTTGCTGCAAATAATTGAGGAAAACATAATAAGTGATCTTCTGTGGGCAAGACAGCCTGGTATAGTATACTTATACCAGTGATATACCAGCCGCCCTGAATCTCTTGAAAGTGGGCGGCATACAAACCCCATAAATAAATATACTTATACATTCTTCAAGCATTGTGTTTTGTGATTGCTCCAAAGAAGGAAAGTTATTCATATTTGTCACACTGATAGTTTGCCCTTCTGTTTCATGCTCTTTTTGCATCACACAACTTCTCATTCTCCTCCATCATCTCCAAAAGTTCTACATCTTCTGCAAAGTTTCTTTTAACCCTCAAAGCAAATTTGGAAGAATGTAGGCATGGATTTTCTGAAATGCTGTCAATAGAACAGTTGTGTTGAATGCAACTGATAAAAGTCACTGCATTTCAAACAACTTTTCAAAGAACATAATTGAAATACAACATTAATTAAACTTGAGAAAGGGAAAAACATAAGAAATAAACTGGTGCAATTTATATGAATTAAGGGAAGCGAGGATGTTGCCATATTTCATAAAATGTGAGGGTGTGCTAGGGACTTGATAGTGTTAGAAGACATTACGACTGTGCCATTATTTTTGTTGTTTCAAGACCACATATCCAAAGACTGGTACTGTGTGAAAAGAAACAACAAATTGAATTTTTTAAATGACTGAACATACATAACAACAACAACAACAACAACAAGCACTTTGGGTGCAACCCCAAGGCATGTATTGGATACCATTGGCATTGGCGTTGCAAAATCTCCATCAGATAACATCTACCTATCCCAAGTCCTTGGGAAAGACTCAACAGATGGATAAAAATGCCAAATCTAGTGTAACCATCCAGCTGACTTGCAACCAATCATAATAATATGTTCAAATAAGCTTCTGAAAAAAATGAAGCAAATTTTAAGCTATTTCAAACTGATTTCGCATTTCAGCCACACATTCTTTAAGAAGCAATGTGATCAAATTAATGTGCGCTAGGCAACTAAAGCATATTGCCCAAGTAAAACTTAGAAAATGATGTTCCAAGGCTCTTGGGGCAATTGAAAAGTTTGAAAGCATGATTTCTGCCAGAAGAATTCATCCAGAGAAAGCTTATCAAACCCTCACTGCAAATCAGTAATCAGAGGGGACGCGCCAATTAAATGTTGTCCTCCTTGATCTGCAGCTAATGAAAGACTTGGTTGATCTGCTGCTGAGCCCCTGGAGAATGGCCCCAGGTTCCTCCTCTAGCAGCCTGGTGGGGAGGGAGTCCAGGTCCTAGTCCATGAATGCAGAAGCGGCTTGCCAGCAAGGCTCCGTTTGGAATGCTTCCTTGTCCCCCTTCCCCATGGGAGCAATAAACAAACAGAAAAATAGGCTCTGAGTGCTTTTCGGCAACTGCCCGGGCCACCTGCTACTCCCCAAGCAGCCTCTAGCCCGGGATCATGGGGAAGAGTCAGAGGCCAGGCTGAATGGTCATCAGCTTTATAAATATCCCTTCCACAGCTGCTGAAGCGGAGGTGTCAGGCTGACAAGCAAGAGAGAGAAATGTGGGCACATCTTGTAATATTACGGAGACTGCTTAGATCGCTGTCTAGGATTACACGCATGCATGCACACTATATTTTACAACTTTCCTCTCGGGCTGTGAAAGCTTTTCAGATGTTTGAGGACAATTTGTCATAGACAGCCATTATGCATTCATCAGGGGTTAACAAAACTGGCTGTTTATAAAGATTAAACCGCAGGCCACAAAAAAAAAAAGGAAGGAAAGAAAGAAAGAAAAGAAAAAGGACAGCATGGTCAAACTACTGAGCCAGCTCACCGTTCCAATTATTTAATGGTTAAAATTGCCCCCCTCCTGACCGAGTAATGGAACAACCAAGCTCAGCTAAAAAGCATTCTGTCCTCACAGCAGTTATTGCATTTGGCTCGGGAGGGGAAAGTGGCTGGCCACTCCACCCATTCCCAAGAACCTACAGAGAGACAAAAGATTCTTCTCCTTCAACAAATCATAAAATGCAAACGTTCTGGAGCTTGGTTGAGCCCAAGAACTTTGCAAACTTTGTAAGCCATCTTCCAAAGAGCCCTATTGTGGCTCTGCCTGAAATGCTAACTCCCCTGGAAGAATAGATACTTTGTTTCTGTTTTTTTTTTCTGATTGTCTCAACAGAAACATCAACTATTGTTGATGGGAAATCCTGAAATAAATATGGCTAGAAGTGCATCCTAAAACAAGCCAATGATACAATCCACAATAATTGCATAAAAAGTGAGGTCATCAGTATTAAGCAAGATAATAGAATCAAGTTAGTTCAATTTTGGTTTTAAAAAATACATTAAAATGTTATCTTTCCATTTTCCATATGTGGAGACATCCCAAAATATCACTACCCATCAAGATGCACAGATGGTCTTAGCAATTTGCCAGCCTTTTCCTATTAATAATTTCTTTGTGTTAAAGTTCCATATAAAGCCTAGAAGATTGTTATCAGAAAATAAGAAATTTGCTTAGATCACTTTTGAGTGGGGATTTTTTAAAAAGGAAACTATTTGTCACTATGCTCCTTAGTATTATTAATTGAAAACATATTGGATTCTTTCGTTATCTAAACTGAATCAGTTTCCTGCCAAATTAGGATATATTAAATGGTGTGATGAATGTTTTGCTGCCTTAATTGTGGAGGAAGTGTAATTAAGAAAAGAATTAAAAAACATACTCAAATGCAACTGCAATCTAACAAAAATTGTAGAGATATTTTTGCTGCAGTTTCTGAGGACCTGTAGTACATTTCCTAGTATGTATGTATGTATGTATGTATGTATGTATGTATGTATGTATGTATGTATGTATAACCCTGTCTCTGCCTGTGTGTTTGTATACACACACACAAACAAATGCATACATGCAGATCGATTAGGACATTTACCACACTTCGCCAGAAACCTCTATATTTTTGTTACCGTAGATTGAAACTGCATTTGAGTATGTTCTTTTCTTCTAATTCTTTTCTTAATCACACTTCCTCTGCAATTAAAGCACCAAAACGCGTCCATCATCCGTTTAATTAATAAATACAAATTTTACTGTGAAGTAAACCAAGATAAGGTAAAGTAAGGAGGAGCGAATAAAGAAGGCCTCTGTAATGCTCCACCACAGTCGAAGCTTTCTTTCCTTCGGCTGCGGCGCTCGAAGAACTAAACCCAAAGAGCTCTTTATGCCGGGTTGACTCTATTTCAGTGGGAAAGCGGAGGGAAAAAAGAGGGAACCCCGCCGAGGGACCCTTTCCAGGGGAATCGGCCCTTCTTTCTTCTCTACGGGTGTCTATTGGAAGAACGGCTCGCAAAGATTCATCGCTTGAGACAGGGCCCAGATACACTGGAGTCTCGGGGGCAGACTTCTCAACTAAATTTGGGGACGCATGTAAAGAAAGGGCTGGGGGGGGGGAGAGTCACACTTTATGGAACCCCCGTGGAAACCCCGCGACGTGTCTCAGCACCTTAGGAAAGATCAAAGGGCGCCTTCCCCGATTTAAAGGGTCTGGCTGTGCGGCTAAAAGTAATGAAGCCAGGCTTTGCAGCACTCCAGCGATGGCTGGGAGACGTGTTGAAACGCGATAAATCAGGAGAGCCGAGGTGTCGGGTGTCCCCGACCCCCAGAACAGGGAGCCGTTTTCTTGCGAGGAGCCCTCTACGAGAGCGCTGCTCTCGTAGTTTTTCCCCTACTCAAGTCCGTAGCATCGCAGCTTATGCTCGTAGTCTGGGCGGAAGAAAACGTGCCGATAAAAAAAAAATTATCAAAATTTCAGTACCCGCCTATTGAATGGCTCTCGTGAACCCTAGGAATTCAATTGCGCGTTGGGAGGGATGCGATTCATCCCTCTAAGAGCTGTGACATTTCTTCCGTTGTATTTAGAAAATTTATTTAGAAATTGTATGGGCTATGGCCGCCAATCTTACATAAGTAATTCTCTAGATGACCAACTGTAGTCAATAATAATAATAATAATAATAATAATAATAATAATAAGAAGAAGAAGAAGAAGAAGAAGAAGAAGAAGAAGAAGAAGAAGAAGAAGAAGAAGAAGAAGAAGAAGAAGAAGAAGAAGAAGTCGAAACATCCGGCCTTCGATGCGACCAACCATAATAATAATTATCTCTGTAAACAAAACAACTGCTGATAAGACAACTGCCTGCTGTTTACGTCGAGAGGTTCACGGCCTGTGTTCTGCGGTCGAGGCCGGCCAGCGTTTCCGACTAAAGCGAACCCTCCTGGGCAGGAGCAGCCGCCCTGCAAGCTGAAGGCGACTCGCTTTTGGAAGACCTTCGGGCGCTTCCATTCCACTTAACGCACCCGCCGGCCGGTCAACTTCTCCGGGGAGATGCAGAGCACCAGAACCCGGGAAAAGCTGTTTTTCTCCGTCCAGCCTGATTCCAAAAGTGCCTTGGATCTGAAAAGAAACCAGAACAACCAGCCCAGGGATCTTCGGGGAAAGAGGGGTTTTTTTTACACCCCCCCCCAAGGTCGAAAATCCCTTCCAGGTGCTTCTGGGGTGGGGGCACAGTACGAAGTTATGGAGGGCCAACTCATTACCCTGGCGGCTTTTGCTTCAAATATACTTTTCAGTTGGAATCCGACTACGGAGTTAGAAATCCTCTTATATGCGAAGAGTTTTGGACGTGTTAGATCGCGAAGAAAAGGCCTGGAGGAGGCGAATGCAGGGAAACCTGGGGAAAACAGGCAACTGTAAGAGGCCGTCAGGCAATAGGAATGAGGATCTAATATAGAACAACAGTCACTGGCTGGAACACAAGAGAAATCTTGTGTTGCATCAAGTCGAAAGGAAAAAGGAAAGGAGAGGGAAACAAAAAGGAAAGGAAAGGAAAAAAGAAAGGAACAAAGTTCAACTTCCTACCTTTAAATTTCTATTCATTCTCTGAACTCTGAACATTCATAGAATCCCAGATCATTCATGAATGTTCAGTGACGTTCTATTTGCTATTCTAAAGTAACCATTGGCAAAAAATAAATAAATCTGGATCACTATTCTTTTCCACCTCAGATTGAAGTGAGATTGAAGGTGGCTAACACTGGTAGACCTGCCCTCGCGGAGCAAAGGCCTTTCGTCCCGTCGACCAGGGGAAAATCGCCGATTGGACTTCTGCGCCAGCCAAGAAGAACCTGTTTTCTTTTGGAGGGAAAATGGAGAGCTCCGGAAACTCCGAATGGTTCCAGAAAGTACCTCGCCCCAATAGCCTATTAGGGGAAGGCCACTCTCTTGAGACTCGGACGCTGCTCGCCGGGCCCTCGGGCCTCGCTCACCTGCCAGATGTTGCAGTCAGGAAGGGAGGCCGTAGTGAGGACTAGAACCTTACTATTGCCCTGACTAGTCCTTGTTATTCCCGTAGTAGACGGAGGAAGCAAGGCCAAGCTGCCCATCACCATCCTCTGGCGGCCTTCAAAGCCCTCAACCTCTGGAGTAATAAATAATAAAAGCGCCGCGCACGCGCACGCACACACCCCTCACCAGGCCTGGCTGCTAGGCTCTAGAACCCAACCCACTCAACTGGAGTTCCGTTGGTAGAAGTTTTGGACATGGGGATTGCTTTAAAGGAAGAACGGCGAGGCAGACCGACCGCAGCGGGAATCTATTACTCAAGAGCAGCGCACCCTCAGGGGTGATAGAAGAGGCCAGACTGGACCGCTCCCTCCGAAGCCCAAAGGCGACCAAGACGACGGAACGGATCTCAGGCCGAACTTTTGAGGCGCCTTCGCTTATTAGGCCCCTCTCCCTCCCCAGCATGAAGGTGGAGAAGAGCGGGCAAATTACCTGCCAGGCTTTTTGCTCCAATTTAATTTCTAAGAAGTTTCCCATTTTTTAGAATATGTGTATTTGTCTGTGTGTGTCTTAAACCCGTCCTCGTGAAAATTAGAGATGCTGGAAAACCTCAGGTTAACCTGCTTAAAACTGAAAGTGAAAAACATAAGCAGATGCTTAGCCAACAAACTTTTCAAAGCGGACGTTTTTTTCCATCCTTCGAAGGCCTTTTAGAGAAAGAGCGGCTTGAAGACCGCAAAATGAAGAAAACGGCCATCAATCCTCTCCGCATCCCCTAATTCAGGGAACCCTAAGAAACTTTCTTCCGGGAGGGACCTGTGCATTTTCGTTTCGATAAGAATCTCGGGATCATCAATGCGTTATGTTGATGAGGGGGAGAAAGGGACGTTGGGCCTTGGGCAAAGTCCCGCGATCCACTCCGGAGGGTTTATGATCTACTGCCCCACGGGCCTTGCCCGTTGCCAGCTTTGAGGTGTTCGATCCTGCTGGAGGCCACTTTGGCGACCCAACGGTGGCCGCGAAAATGACCCCGAGGTTTGACCGCCACTCTTGGGCGCCTCCTCAGCGCTTGCAATTCAGCGAACCCTGGCAGACTTGGACAACTGCTGGGCACCGCCGTGTCCCCGGCTGAACCTTACCAAAGCTGTAAACGTACGCCTTGTGGGGCGCTCTTCCCAGAGATCATGCCTGGGGCATTTCCCCGCGCTTCTTCTTTGCCCTTCCTGCCTTCCCAGGCACCCAGTACCGGTGGAAGTGGCCGGCGGCCTTCCCCGAGGTGGGCCCCTTTTAATTCCAGGTGAGGTTTGCCTCGATGCTGGGCTATTCATAGCTAGGGGACGAGCTATTCCTGTCCAGCGGGCGGGCAGGGGCTGCTGGTGGACGCGCCCGGAAGGAGCCAAGGAAAGAGAAAGGCGCCTCTTTAGAAAACCCCCGGGTCCATTCGCTTGTGCGAGGGGGGGGGCAAGAAGTCTTCGCACAAGCCTCCCCTCCCCTTTCCATCGATTTGCGCTGTAAGGGACTCGGCGGTCTGGAAAGGGAAGCCAGGGCCCGCCCGCGCAAGCACACCCCAGCTGTCAATGGAAGGGCAACCTCCTGGGTAGCCGGCCTTTAAGCTCTCCCAGATCCAATTTCTCTTAGGGCAACCGGGGCCCTAAGGGCCGGGCACCCGCCGCCTCCCGTCCCGCCTTGCGCCACGCTCACCGGGGTTCAGGTCCAGGCACTGGGCTGGGTCGTCGCCGTCTGGCAGTTGCCCGTCGGGGCTGAGGCTTTCCATGGACAAATCCAGGCCTTTGCCGTCCCAGTCGCGGAGCTTCCTCTTCTTGTGGGAGCCGATCAGGGCCTCCACCGAGAAGGCGTGCGCTCGCGAGCTGAGGGCCACAGCCGAGCGCCTCCTTTCGCTCATCTTAGCCTCACGGCGCGGGTGCCGAAGCCAGACGGCCGCCGCGCCACCGGCCGCCGAGCTGGCAGAGGACGGGTCGGGGCCGGCGGGCCGGGCCGAGACACAAGCAGAGCGGAGAAGCCGTTCCGACGTGAGAGTCCGGCGGCCGCCTGGGCGCTACATGGGTCCTGAGTTGTTAGCTGGCCGAAAGGCACCGCGCAGAGTCAGGCTCTCGGGCTGCGCTTCATCTCTCCCCCCCTCCGATTCCCCCCCCCTCTCCCTCTGATTGATCCAAACTCCTGGGGAACTTTCCCCCTCTTTCCTCCCTCGCCTGGTCCCGGCTGCGAGCGCCCGTCAAGAGTGGCTGCCCAATGGGAAGGTGGCGAATCCGGAGACTGCGGTCGCAGGAGCCAATGAGGAAGGGGCGGGCCAAGCGCCCGGGCTTCCAGGCCGCCCGCGGCCTTAACTCTTGCAGAGCGGGGAGCCGGGCGCCCCCTCCCCTCTGAAAAGGCGGCCAGGGGGCGCCCAGCCTCCACTCCGGCCCAGATGCCTCCTGGCAGCTCGCATAAACCCCCTCCCAAATATGCGAGGCTGCGGGGAGTGAACTCTGCAGCGTCTGTGATCGTAAGCAGAAAAGATTAACAATGTTATACTATCCTTCTGCTCTCCACACACACACACACACACCAGCTTATAGGTCGGTCACACATATAAGGAAGAACGGCGTCTTCTCCAAGAAAATTCTTGGAGGGGAAAAAGTACCTTTTCTAAAGTCCCTCTCATAAGTGGGAGTTGCCACAATCAGTGCCCTATAACTTAAATCTGTAAATTGACTTTTATGTGTATACACACTGCGCTCCTTTGGTGAAAAGAGCAATTTTGTTAAAATCCAGGCAACCTTCGATTTAGCAGTTTGGAAGACGGGATATGAAAAGAAGCAAATTTACCCTTAGGAAAGACTATAAACATGCATTTACTATACTCCAATACATTTCCTAGATATATGCCTTGTACAATCACGGCAATAAATGTTAAAAAACCATATATACTGCATGCATATTCTTGCATGCTCCTATAGCCGCTTTAACAGGAGCATGTCTCGGATTGTACCACTTCCCTTATTTTATATAACGCAGTATATAAAATGCGGGAAATGCTTCACGCCCGTTGTCCTGTCGATCGAGCCACATCCACAAAGCGATTTATAATGGCCAGAGAACACAGATTAACGATGGAACAAATTAGCAATTTGGACATTTTACCGATTATAGTGGGAGATCGAGACGCACCGTTGGGGCTGCGATTTAGCTCTGGGTCAGACACTGTTCGCTAAGCAATAAGGGTTTAAGTCTGAAATCCTAAAATCAAGGTCCAACTACGCAAATGATTTATCTGTCAAGCTGTGCAGGACTGACGGGGTGAATTCATCACGGCTTGGCTTGTGCCTTGCAGTTGAAAGGTGCTGCTTTTTGTTCAGATTCCCCCTAGGCAAAAGGGCTTCCAGTTGTGATTTTTCAGTGTATGTTGCGACTATAGAAGGCTCCTCCGGAACACAGTGTACAATTTCTAATCCTGATTATCTTTACTTTGACGTTTTATTCATATACCCTGTGATGCATTCGTTGACTCCCAGAAATAAAGAAACAAGGGAGCAACAAAAGCAGGCGGTTAGTTTTTGCACAGAAGGTGAACGAGCAGATGAAGCGAACTTTCGCTAACCGAAGCGGATATACCATACCCAGCGGCACGACGGCAACATGTAATGACCACCAAGAGGACGCTGGCGATGCGCTCCGCCGAGAGGCTCAGGGGCCGCCTGGGTGCAGGAGGCAAGAATCCCCCTTCGCCTGCGAACCTCCAAAGGCATCGGAGAACGCGTGTCATCCTTTCGCTACAAGATCTACATGCACACACAAAGAATACACATCCAATGCGTGGAGCCGTTCAAACAGGCAAAAGCCCAGCCGGAGACCAGGTGCTAGAACCCCACCGGCAGGACATTGCCCGGTTCTGGAGCAGTGTGCTGTATTGAACAATCCTAATTCCTCCAGGTTTTATCCCGTTTGCCTCGCTGATTTTGCCTCTGCTGTGTTTCCCAGCACGACTTCTCCCTCTTCCTACCTTGGCGATGCCTAAAAGATGCAAAGGAGGCTGAAGAAGCGTCCCAGAGGCTCCCAAAGACTCCCCTTGGCTCAGCCAAAACGGTTTTGTTCTCGTGAGGGAAAGAAACGGAGTCACCATCCCCGATACAGTTTTTCCCCAAAGATTTTACTTTCCATTTTGTTTAATTTTAAAGCCCGTTTAAGCCCCGATACTCCCATTCAGGCTTTCTTTCCTTTAAAATCGTTTGATATTGCTTCTTTATTAAATAGAATATTAATTTCAGGAGAATGTTAAATGCTGCCATCAAGGAACAAAAACAGCAAGCACGCTTTGAATTTTTGGTGGTTTTTTTGGGGGGGGGGATCTTGGTTTAATTTTTTGAACACTTTGGAGTAAATCCTATGGAGTTCAATGAAGCTTGGTTTTAATGATGATTATATTCATCAAGGGAATTCCTCCCCCCCCCTTATCCATGAAAACTATTAACCAATGGAGTGGCTTCTATGGAACCTCCAATGGAGCTACAGGAGGTATTGTCGTGATAATGGAGGAGGGCTGAAGGGACTGATGCTCCGGCCTGCAATTCTCTTTGCACTGCACCCTGTTACCTTAAGAGAGGACATCAGGTACCTGGCCATCTGTGGCCAAAGGTTCCTGGCAAAACTGCTTCCAAAGAGATGATATGCACCTGGCCACCTACCTTTAGAACAGTGTTTCTCAACCTTGGCAACTTGAAGATGTGCGGACTTCAACTCCCAGAATTCCCAGGCCAGCATTCGCTGGCTGGGGAATTCTGGGAGTTGAAGTCCGCACATCTTCAAGTTGCCAAGGTTGAGAAACACTGCTTTAGAAGAAAGTAGGAAGAGGTCAGATTTTCAGAGAGACAGTTAAGAATAGAATAGAATAACAGAGTTGGAAGGGACCTTGGAGTCCAACCTCCTGCCAAGGCAGGAAACCCTATACCATTTCACACAAAATGCTTATCCAACATCTTCTTAAAAACTTCCAGTGTTGGAGCATTCACAATTTCTGGAAACAAGTTGTTCTACTGAATTTCCATCAGGAAATTTCTCCTCGGTTTTAAGTTGCTTCTCTCCTTGATTAGTCTCTACTGGTTGCTTCTTGTTCTTCAGGTGCTTTGGATTATAGTTTGATTCCCTCTTCTTTGTGGCAGCCCCTCAGATAATGTATCTTGTTTGACACGTAAAGGGAATAAAGCATGCCCAATTAAATTCTCCAGGAGAATTCCAGGAAACATTCCTCTCCCCATTCTGCCTTTCATTTAAGTGCCTTGGACTTCTTTGTTTCAGTTGTTTGCAGACACCATTTAAAATATGTGGAAGATCCTCTCCCCCCCCCCAGTCTATTTACCTACCCCTCCTCCTGCTTCAACACAAAAGGATATCCCACCCCTTCATCAGAGGGGTGACGGAAATGGTTGCCCCCTCCCCCAAGGTAACTAATGAAAGGTGTGCAATTTAGCCAGGGTTATCCTTCAGAGAATGTCCCAGGGCTGCTCATACCCAGGATCAGAGGGCAACCAGCCACACCATTTGCCTCCGACCTTCTCACTGTGGCTATTTTCCCATCTGAAACTCCGCTTAATTGCTATAAAGCCAGGCAATGTGAATACTGTACGGACCTCCATTCACTTTGTGGGTGTCCTGTTTGGACATCTGGGATTGTCCCTAGATTGGGACAAGGCAATAAACCCAGCTCCAATAGATGGCAGCCTTTAGTCAGGCTGGATTAAATGTTGTTTCTCCTCCCACAGCAACCACGCAGGTGTGACCCTTCGCAAACAGAAGGAACCTTTTTGACCCTGATCTGTCACTGATGCCTGCCACTCAAGTATTTCCTTGTCCTAGCTCAGCAACTCCTACGCTTCTGCGTTTCTGTCCAGTGCAGCTCTAAGAGACTGAGACTGAGATCCCAGATCTTTCCTTGACTTCCCCAAGGCCTGACTGGTGGCCCATTTGAGCACATTGGCTTGTCCAGTTCTTGCTTTGCCCTGGCCCAGGAGCTGTGCTTTCTATAATGGGTTGGTATGTGGATTGTGTACCTCCTAGAGGACAGGAAAGATCAGCTCCTAGAGCCCTGGGGACTTGAAGCAGCCATTTGACTATGCTCAGCCTCTGGGGAAGAGAAATTAATTTCTATCTCTGGGGAATGACAGGTATGTCGGTTTCCCCCTGCTGGCTGGTGAAAAGGGACATTCATTAAAACTATAAAAAGCAGGTGTAGCTTTAGAAAACACCACCCACTGACACACACACAAAAACACATACACACATCTCCACCCCCTCAACACAGGTGCTATTAGCCAGCTAGCATGGGGCTGTTCTGCTCCCAGCACCCTGAGTGAATAGTTTTGGTCTCTTGCAGAGTCCACACACTCTTGCTGTTCAAATGGGTTGCTGGGTGGGTCTGGGGAGATGCCTGAAAGCAATGGGGAAAAGGCTTAGCAGGACTCTCCAAGGGCTGTTCAGAATATAAAGTGGGGGCTTTTTTTTGCTTGAGCATGTGGATCCCAAATCCCTCTGAGGCTAGGAACCTGGTCTGAAGGAGTGACGGCCTCCTTCCATAGAAACACCCTTTGGTTGCCTAAAGCGTCCCTCGGTTTGGTGTATCATTAGGACAGATGCTTTTTTTGCAACTACAAAATGGAGCTATCCAGTCTACCAGACTCCCCCACACACCACAGTTTGTACAGCCTCAGTTTCTTTCCAAAAGATTCCCACAAGAAAATTTCTTGGAGGTTTTTTCTGATTTCTTTGGACAAGATGGTATTTGGGGGAGTTTCTCTTCTCTTGCTCTTTTGCCCCAAATTAAACCTTGTAGTTTTAACCCAACCCCATGCCACTCTCCTTAAAACTGCCATATGTTTGCAATAACATGTGAGCTTTTGTGTCTAGGGACATGATACAAAATATAAAGGCTTTCCCCTATCATTATTCTTTTAGCTAACTATTCATACAAATATGGTTTTTCTTCTCACAAAAGGAAAAAAGTTCAATTGCGTACAAATCCAGGCACCAGACTTCTCTAATTTTTATCAATCAGATTCTCTGATTCAGCATCAAGCCTGCATGAGCAAAGTCTGCATTTCACCTCCGAGACAACCCAAACCTCCAAAATAGAAAGCTGAGAAAATACTTGATGTTTTTTCTCAAAGGGCTCAATATTTTTGTTTCCGCAAATTCAGAGGAGAACCTTCCAACAATTGTCCAAAATGTAATTGCATTGGAATTGATAAAAGGACATGGATATTTGTAGGAGAAGAGGATTCAGGGACCAAGTCACTCAGACCCCCTTCGTTAATGTAGCCTCTGTCAATCAAAGGTTACATTTTCTAAGGAGCCAAAATGATCTTCAGATTCATCTCAGGAAATTGTGTTCAATGCAAGCCTGGCTGATTTGCTTCAGCAGCTCTGCATTTTTCCTTGAAAACTGGTCCTCTAGTCTCAAAAACTGGCCCATTAGACTCCAACCCAGGTAGGCACTTTCACTTTAGCAGTTTAGCTCACTGAGCAGGTTATGTTCTCTGGTGAAAGATGCTTCCAGTGCTTGACCCGAACTTTTTAGCTTTTTAGTTGATATGGGAGGAAACTTAGATTGTTCTTGACTCCCACCTGAGAACAAGGTATCCCTGGAGCTTGCATTCCTTTCCAAATCTGTGTGATGAAATGTCACAAGGCCACATCATTCCACTTTCAGCAACTTCCCGGCGTAGGTACCTTGTATTGCTCAGAGTATGACAAAGGCACAAGTAGCAGAACTGAACTCTCCCCCCCCCCTCTCTCCCCTAACCCCAATTCAGTTTCTTCTCTGGGACTTGCTTTATCTTCACTAGCGAACCTCAACCTGCAACCCACACACAAAAGGTGTTTCTGAAAGGAGGCTGGCAAATCCCTTTAGGCTTGAAACGTAGACCACAACTCTCCGTCAGGGGCCTTTCAGTTCTTCTTGAACCGAGTAGCCCAGGGGTCTTCAACCTTGGCAACTTTAAGCCTGGAGGACTTCAACGCCCAGAATTCCCCAGCCAGCAAATCTGGGGATTCTAGGAGTTGAAGTCCGCCAGGCTTAAAGTTGCCAAAGTTGGATACCTCTTGGCTAGCTCACCCTCCCTAGAAGCGATACTTCTCGCGATAAATGAAGGTTTCGGTTCTGTGCGAGGTAGTGGAATTCCGCTCCAGTCCCGGCAGCAATCGCTTCCTCCAAGTCTGGTCCGGCTTCTGCATTGCTCATTCGGCCAACGCGCGGCTTCTCTGCAGCTCTCCCTCTCCCCGCCTCGTCGCCGAATAAGAAAAAGCGCGGAGCGTCTTTATCCATTTAACTCCGGTGCACCGACCGACCCTGCGCTATCTGACGCCATTCAGGCCGAAATCAGTTACATCTGCAGCGCTGCCCCCTTCTCTCCGGGTCAAGACCTCTGTTCCTCGGCTGGCAGAGAGAACCAAGGTCGGCCACGCTTTAATTCAGGCGCCCGACAAGAGGAGCAAAGGTGGAAAACGAGAGGCCGGCAGACGCAGCGTTTGCACTTCCTCGGCTGCTTTCTACTGGCAAGAAGCAGGGGAAGAGGCGGCGGAGGCGGGATGGGACAGGCGGGAAACGCCGAGGGAAAATTCTACTTTGCGGCAGGACTCGGAAGATCTTCGGACCGGCTAAAGTTTGCTGCTCTCCGAGGCTCATGAACGGCGTCGGGAAAAGAAAATTGGGGGGGGGGGGGTTCTTAATGCCGAGGGAGGGAAGTGGGTCAGAGCCTTAGGCCGGAAATCTTCCCGGCACAACGCAGATCAGAGCACCCGCCTCGGGCCTTCTTCAACGTTTGGGAACAACTCAAGCTTAGCGTAACAGAAAGGTCCGATGTAAATCTACCGCTGCTGTGAGGATTTCGCTGTTTTTCGGAGACAAGCGCCGGGCGTATATAGGGCAATTCCGGACGAAGAAGAAAACAACCTTTCCGACTTCGCCAAACTGCGCCCTGTACTGAAAGTGCCCCGTTTCTCTCTCAGGGCTCTGCTGCCCTCGTGCGGCAGGCCGGTGTTTTGACTCCCGAAGCGGCGTTGACCGTCGCCCAAGTAGACTTCTTGCTTCTGGCAGTGCCACAAACACCACGAACCAAATACGGTACTTCAGCTGAAACTCAACATTTTAAGGGGGTCTCCATCTTTCTAAGAAGATGTTTCGAAATGGAGCCAGGAGCTCTTGTTTGGGTTTTTCCAGCCAGAGTTTGGGGCCCAGTTTCAAAATTTGTCTGCCGGGCTTCTCCCTCTTCAGGTCAGCCTGTCGGAAAGAAAGGCAACAGAGGAGTTAGCCCACCTCGCTGGTTGATTCCTTTGACCCTACAGCTTATCCCAGAATAACCTCAAGGAGCTTAACAGAAGGATCTTGGCTTCAACTCCATAAAGTAATAGGGAAACTAAACTTGTTAACAACATCTTCCACCTCTAAATTCATGAAAGCCACTTTCAGTAAAATTCCAGTTGAAATTCCGGTTCTGAAATTTTTAAAAATCCATTTTCCTCCATTGCACCTTCATGTTCTAGCAAGAAAAGATGTGTGACTTGTATGAATGTAAACCTTGTGCAGTTTTAGATGGGCTCATCAGATGGTGTGGGGTTTACACAATGAGAAAAACCTGTTGCTGGGATGACAACAGCACAAGGTGCTAAGGAACAGAGGCACTTCTCTTGTAGTTTTATTAAGTGAAATATTTATCCAGAATGGAAAGCTGAAGAGAAAAAAAAGCGGTGTAGGCTTTTGAGTATAATCTGGATTTTAAAAGAGATTGGGTTTTTAGAAAAATCCAATTTAGTTTCAGGTATGCAAGTATTCTCCCTGCTTCTGAATACTAAAGGTACTGTTTTGTGCAGGTATGAATGTGATTCTGGGGGGAAAAGATTATTTAAAGAAGCCTACAGATGTATATTCTGCAAGTGTAGTCCTTTTTTTTGCAGCGTTAAGATTTTTTTTAAAGAAATGTTTTGCAAATGATGTTTTACTGTTGTCAAAAACGGGAGGTGTCCCAATTATTTCCCCTTACAGTAAAATGTAACTAGTAAAAACACCGAATCGGGGCTGGGATCTCTGTAATCCAAAACACCTAAAACAGCGGACCCCCCCCCCCCCCTGTTGCTTGGTTTTCCGATTGCTAGATCAACCCAGCACCCTGCCGGCTTGAGCCAAGCGGCTTTTCTGACTGTCCCTGCAGGGCGTCATCTGGGGTGAGGGGCAGCCTTCGATGCGGCCTTTCAGGGAGAGCCAGATGCCGGACCGAGCGAATACAGCAGTTGAGAGCCGAAGGAACGCGAGCGCTGCGTGACGTGCAGTGTTTTATTTCCTCGCAGGCGGAAGGATCGTTGAGAGATTATTTTCCGTCCTCAGCAGGTAAAGCGACGACCCGCCGTATGGGCGCGGCTCCAAAGTTCGCTCAGCCTCCTCTGCAGACCGTGCCAAGAGGGCCCAACAACACAAAGACATGGGAAGTGGGTAGATTCTAGCATCTGGAGGGCACTGCTGGTCTTTTAACAGTCCTCCCCTCCCCCAGTGGATCTTCGATCTTGGCTAATCGTCTTTCCGGCTGTCAAACATAAGTTGGCCTGAAAACCGAACCAGGATCTCCGGCACTTTTGCCTATTTGAACCAAGTCCGCCTGAGACAGAGTTTCCCTTGGAAGGGGCGCAGCAGACCCTCGAAACCAAGGCGGCGAACATCTGTTGGCTGGCTTTCAAGGTTGCGGGAGGTCAGGCAGGAGCCGGAACGGTGCGATCGAAACTGCGGGGCTGGAGGGAACTGGGTGGTTTCACGCGCAGGTCACCATCTTGACTTTTTTGCCCGTCCGCCGCGGCTACTTCTGTTCTCTTTATTTCAATGTGTGGTGGCTCTGACCAGGTTTCTCTCTTCTTGGTTCAGGCGCCAGGTTGCTTCGGCTTTAGAAAGGCCCGGGAAACACTCTGCCACCGACCTCGTACGCAGCCCGACTGCAGGCAGCAGATGGAACTGTGCGGCAGAGTTGATCATTTCCCGTCGCATGGGAAAGAAGCCCTTTGCAGGTAGAAATCTAGTCTACCGGAAACAATTTGGAGTCGTCTTCTAGACTGGGAGGTCAAGCAAAGAAGAACAGGTGTCGAATCTTGGATTGCTGTAGGCCCGTGATCTCCTGGTGGTGCCGATTTCCTTCCCTTCGTACAAGTCGCTCTGTGGCCGCTGCTGCTTCCGCCAGAAAAAAAAGAAAAACTGCATAGGCGCCCCCGGGAGAAGGTTGTCTGCACCTGCCTTGCGGAGCTCTTGTGACCCCCCCCCCAAAAAACCCCTCCCCTGTCCAGCTCGCCGCCTGCCTCTACCACACGCAACGGGCAAACATTATCTTAAATGGAACGTTGAGAGGTTCCGGCGGCTGTTGCACAGGCCGCTCGCAACCAGCGGCCTTGTATGATCCCATACGACACACCAGATACCATTTCTCTTGACAGCGGCGTCCTTTTCGCTCCCCCCCCCCTCAGATATCTTAATTGGCCTTTACGTGACTACGAAAGCGAGTTTTAAGGCTGCTCACCGGAGCTTAAATCCAGATAAATATGACCAGGATAAAAATGCGTGATTAATTCGAGGCCCAGCCGCACGGGAAGTTGTTTCTGTGGCGCAGCCTCCTTGATAGGAAGGGCAGCCGAGAAACTCCCTCGCCGAGCTCCAATTCCTTAAGAGGCTTTGGGAGGAGAGTTTCTTTCGGGGTCTAACCTTTGGGTTGCTGGCTGATTAATTTCTGTGCCGATTGATAGGTCAACATTCGAGCAGCAGCGCGCCACGTGCCCTGCCGGGTGTCCGTCTCCTGCGGGCGCCTGGAGCATTTTTCTTAAATGTTCCTTGCCTCCGCGAGACGCTTCGGATGGCGGCGGGGCTGAGAATATTCTTCCCGACCGCGATTTCAATGAAGCGCTAGATCTAAAGGGTCTTGGTAGCTTTTGCATTTCCCCGGAGGCAGGCGCCATTTCTGGAACCAACGTGCCGAACTTCCTGGAGGTTGTAAACCAAACTAAAGCGCTCCAGAAGCACCCGCGAATTCGAACCAATGTAGCCTCCAGCCCGCGATCTCTTCCACTCAATAGGCCCAAAGCACCCGGCGACGCGAGATCTCGAGGCAGGGAAGCGCCGCGGGTCTCTCCCGGATTTCTTGGACTTCCTCGTGAGTTTGCAAGCAGACTAAGGTGGGTGAGACTAATTTCTGAGTAAAGTGGCCCGGAACGAGATTCTTCATCTCTTAAAGCACGTGCCGCGATTACGAGAACTAACGGGAGCTGGAGACTCCAAGCGAGGGCAGGCTACACAAGCGAGGACAGCCTCCCCCCCCCCCCCGTTTGCAAAACCACGCAATTCTTCCTCGGGGGAAAACGACCAGCAGCTGGTCGCCCCGTCGATCCTGACCCTCGGGGCTGGATCCCCCGCATGGAGGAGAGGAGAGAAGTGCCTCATCTGCCGGAAGCAGCTCCGAGGCTGCGCTCGTCGTCGGCCACCCGGAGTCGAAGAGCAGTTTAGGCACCCAAAATAGTCCTTGGCGCAGCTGATGTTCTCCTGGAAGGCGATGCCGGATTTTGACCTTCGAGGTAGAGATACGCCTGGTGTAAAAAAAGTATGCACTCATCCAAAAAAGCAGGAACCTCCGTGTTGTTTTTCTTTTGTTTTTGTTTAAAGCGATCCAACCTGGAGGACTGTAACCAGATTCAAATCGCTGGAAGAGAAGACGGGCGACGCAGAGGGAGTTAAAAAACGGAGCAGATGAAAGGAAGGTGGAGGGGCTTTAAGTGGTGGTACTGACGGCGGTAGAGAGTCCTATCAGAAAACAGAAATAGGCCTTGTTCAATCCCCGAAATCCTCTTGTCTGCCCTTTGCGGTGTTAGCAAATGTTGTGGTGCTCTGAACAAGATAAAGGGTGCAGGTCTTTTAAATACTGATTTAGGACATTCTAAACTGAAGCTATTAAGCAAGATTCTTCCATGCAGGCAAGTATAGGCATTTATTTTTCTGTATTTTTATTAGTGGCAACTCAGACCCCGAGAAAAGATGAATACCTTTTGTCACCTACACTTTCTTGCAGTATTGCAGCTATCAAAAACATAAGATGCTTGGAAGTCTTTGTTTTTTAATGCTAGTCTGGTCTAAGATGGTGCTAATGTTTGGATTGAGATGGGTCCTATTTTATGATTGTGGAGAACTACTGCACTCCACTCTTAATAACTGAAAATTAATATTAAAAACCTGCATCCTCACCTACAAATTTAAACAGATGCCGCGTGATGTTTTTCTGGATCTAGCGCAAGGGCATTTTAAAAGGATGTCTGAATGCAATTAATAGTAAGCATGCTGTTCAACTGAAAACCTGCATGAAAAATTAATTTTGCTGTTAGTGTTTTGTGTGCCAAAACTAGTTTCTTAAGAATAAGGAATTAAAACACAAGTTGATTAAGCTCTTTAGAAAACATCCTTAAAGAAACGATGCAGAAATAATGATTAGGATTTTAAATCCAGTGTTGTCTTGCAAAAAAACTAAACCAGACAACCTGTAGTTCATTAACAGCTACTAAAAAGCTGCCTCCAGAAAGTCAACTGCTTCCCAGTTGTGGACTTGGAGGATTTTGAGAAGTTCTGCTATTGAGAGAATGAGAAGGTTAGCCCTGCCTTCCACTTTTGCTAGCTGGCAACTGAGGTACTGGATGAAATACTGCTTGACTATTGGTTAGCCACACAAATAGTTAATTGTATGTTAATCCCAGACTGATTGGAATCAGACTAAAGGTGGAGATTTCTGTTTCTGTTTATATATGGTGTGCGTGTGTGTGTGTGTGTTTGTATATGTATGTATGTATGTATGTATGTATGTATGTATGTATGTATGTTGTATTTGTATACAATTTGTATTTGTATTTATATAAACAGAATGTATGTATACTATCTATCTATCTATCTATCTATCTATCTATCTATCTATCTATCTATCTATCTAAACTACATGATAACATATATTTGGGGATGCACATCTAGCAACAATATTTAATTCCTAATTGGGGGTCTTTTCGCATTCTGCTGACAATCCAGATTTTTTTCCTCTCTTTATTAGGCTTTGGCAGCCAAGTCATTGTTCATCCAGAAAGGTATTTTGCTTCTCTCTCTCTCTCTCTCTCTCTCTCTCTCTCTCTCTCTCTCTCTCTCTCTCTCTCTCTCTCTCTCTCTCTCTCTCTCTCTCTCTCTCTCTCCCTCCCTCCTTCCCTCCCTCCCTCCCTCCCTCCCTCTCTCCCACCCTCCCTCCCTCCCCCTCCCTCCCCCTCCCCCCCTCTGTCAGGGATAATGGAATCTCTCACTGGAGCATGGAATTTTGCATGCTGAACTAATTTCTTTCCAGAACCTAGTTGCTCATTGATTCTACAGCAACCCAATTGGAATAAGACGGCTTATGGGGAGAAACCCGATTTTGTGACAGAGCAGAGATGTGAGGGGACAGCTGCTCTTCGAATGAATGAATGAGCAATGGAAGGATGGGGTGGAAGGAAGACCAGTGCAGGCCTGGTTCTCTGTTCCTCCCCACCCCCAAGACACATATATACACACAGAGAGACACATACACTCCACACAACTCTGCAGTGACCTCATACCTGCATGGTTGCCATTAGACCTTGTGTTATGCAGCCATCGGCTAGAAAATAAAAATAATGGCATGGAATGACTGCTTTCGGAGATCAAAGCATGTATCTCGCTCAGTGCATCTGGAGCCCCAAATAGGGTGGAGCGGCAACAGTTGCTGGAGTTCAAAGAGATTTCCAAATGTTGTTCAATCCCCTCCCCTGTGTAAGCCCTCTAGTGCTTTTGCAGACAATGGACTCCATGGCAGGCCTCCAACAAAACCTATTTGAAGGAGAAATGCAGGGCTTGTGGTAATCTAGAGTGGATCGTCCTGCCTAGCCCAAAATTCTGTGGGGACCTGTCCAGCCCCATCCACTTCTGTCCAGTAGACTGTGGTGGCATAGCCTATAAGGAAAGGCATTACATACCTGGGCCTCCTGAAGAAGCCAAGCATTTCACTTCCAGCAAATGCTCAATTTACCATAAATGTGGCTGGATTGTAAAACCCTGACTGACTATGAGAGTTTTCTATACCCCTTTATTGCCATCTACTGGTGAACCAGATTTTTGCAGACCACACGTCCCCTGAGTTTGGAAAGAAAAAATGGCGACCATTAATTGATGTTGGTCACAATGTGAGTCATTCCCACCTTTGTGAATCTTTACATGGTGGAAGTGACCTGAGAGTAAACAGATTTTTCCATTCCTTCCCATTCAACAAAAATCGGGACGACTATCAGAGGGCAGAAAATCCATATAAAAAACTAATTCTTGGCTACCGCTTAGAGATCATGCAGATGTTTGCAGTCCTGATCTGGTAGCTCTACTTCCATCAATCTGGCTTGCAGACTCTGGAAATCACCATGTGCACTTCATTCAAGCCTTCAGATGGCAGCTTCATATTTTTTAGGATCTCTTGGGTCAACTAATACATTTGGACTGCAAAAATACAGACAGCCAGTGGATGGCAGCAGAGGCCTTCTGTATCACTTTATTGCTAGCTACTGGTCACATAGCTTTCCTTTCTTGTGGATCTAGGTAACAACAGAGGTGTTGGCCCACTTGCTCCAAATGTCCATGTGAAGGACATGATTTTGCGTTTGGAAACTCTTGAGTTGTCAAATGGGTGCTCCCAGAGAGTGCCAAACTGCCTGGGCATATGGGATGGAAGAAGAAGAAGGCCTTGAACTGTACATCACTGTTAGCCTCTCTCTGGATCTGGGTGCTCGTTTTCTCCACTCTTCTTCCAATTCTAATTCTTCCAATTAGATGCCAAAGCTCTTTGGCCTTGAATCAAATCAATGGCTGAACAATGATGGGGGAGAAGGGAATCTAGCCACCAAAGACAATCCTCCTCCAGAAAGACTTGGGAGAAGGCTCAAAACTTTGTCAACTTCACTACCCTGCAGTTTTCACTGCCAGTTTTCTGTACTGAGTAATAGTAACAAAGGGAAGCCTCCTTGAAGGCTGAAAGCAAGCAAATGAGATGGGGGACTCTTGGCTGGCTCTGAAGGAGGGAGGAGGCATCCTGGCTGGCCTTCAGATTGATTCCTTGATTCTCTTCGGCCTATCTGAATTCTCTGGATGCAAAAAAGGCATTGCAAACCTTGCTTTAGCTATGCTCTCCAAAACAGATGGAAAACCTTGGTAGGTCCAACAGCTCCACCTACGTTGGTCTGGTAATAATGGAATCAGGTAAAATTGGTCTGCTGCTTTGTATTCAATAGGCCATTTTGAAAATTTTGGCTATTCTCACACAGCTTATATAAACCTTAAGAGCTGAACATACACTGTTGCTTTGGGTGGGTATTTCTGCAGCAAGAGATCACTTAGCTTCACTTCCGAGCATTCACCACTAAAAGGATCTAGGTACTGAATTGGGCTGGAGAAGCTCCGAAGTCTAATCAATGCCCTGGGAGAATAAAGCCTTACTTGGCACAATCAGTGGAATTCGGGGATTGGCACGTTTGCAGAAGATCAGCCTGTCAATGGGAGCATAAGGCTGTTTCCTCACTTGTGATTTATAGTGGCTTAGTACCACGGTGCTGATATAACTGTAATATAGACAGGTTTTATATTGCCACAAGTGGCTGGGCGACACTGGAAGATGCTATAAATCACTAGTGAGGAAATGGCAAAAATGGAATCAGCAGGTGTAAATCCAGGGCAAATGGAGGAGAAGCAAGGGAGAGGTCACGAAGTCGAGAATACCAGGCAAATAATAAAGGCAACTTAAGAACTTCTTAGGTTAGGGGTGGACCATAACCGCAATGTCGCTTCCAAAAATTGGCAGTGAAAGTTCTCTTTGAAGGTAGAAATTAGAACATTGTAGGATGGACACCAAAGAAGCTTAGAATCATAGGGCTGGAAGGGACTTTGGAGGTCTTCTAGGCCCTTATATCATCACAGACAAATGGTTGTGCAATCTTTTCTTAAAAACTCCACCAATAATGGTGCACCCACATGGTGGCAAGCTGTTCAAGGTGGCAAGCGGTACACCCACGTTACACCTATCCTCCGCGAGCTGCACTGGCTGCCTATTGGTCTTCGGATACGCTTCAAGGTGTTAGTCATCACTTATAAAGCCCTTCATGGTATTGGACCTGGGTACTTGAGAGACCGCCTGCTGCCAATTACCTCCAACAGACGGATTAGATGCCACAGATTAGGCCTCCTCTGAATTCCATCTACTGGTCAATGCCGACTGGCGACCACCCGGAGGAGGGCCTTCTCTGGCTGCTCCGGCCCTCTGGAACGAGCTCCCCGTGGAGATTCGGATCCTCACCACCCTCCAGGCTTTCCGCAAAGCCCTTAAAACCTGGCTGTTCCGACAGGCCTGGGGCTGATGAGTTCTTGTCCCCGCTCGAATGGTGTGGCTGTTGATTGTTTTTAAATTGTGGTATTGTTTGTCCCTGTCTTTTTTTCCTATTTGTATCCCCTCCCCCCCCCCCTTGACTTGGTTTGTGAGCCACCCTGAGTCCCTTCTGGGAATAGGGCGGCATAGAAATATAATCAATTCAATTCAATTCCATTGGTTAAGTGTTCACACTGTCAGGAAAGTTCTAGTTGGATCTCTCTTTAACGAGCTTCCACCCCGTTGCTTCTTGTCCTGCACTCAGGAGCTTTGGAGAATAACTTGCTGTCCTCTTCTCTGTGACAGCCCTTCAAGTATTTGTGTCCTTTGAAATGAGATGGGCAGCAAATAAATTCAATAAATAAATAAAGTATTGGAAGACAGCTATTATGTCACCCTAGTCCTTCTCTTCATTAGGCTATATATATACCTAATTCCTTTAACCATTCATTGTATAGTTGAGCCCCCAGGTCTCTAATCGTGTTTGTTGTTCTTCTCTGCACTCTTTCTAGAATGTTTTTTGTACCATGGTGAACAGAACTGGATGCAGTATTCCAAGTATGAGCATACCAGTGCAGTGTATGCTCTTGATGCTATCCCTCTGTTGATGCAGCCTAGGACTGCATTTGCTTTTTTGGTAGCTGCAGCACACTACTGGCTCTTACGGTAAGTGGTTGTCCGCTAGGACCCCTAAATCCCCCCTCACAGCTACTGCTGTGGAAACAGGTACCACCTGTTCTATACCTGGGCATTTAGTTTGTCTCGCCTAAGCATAAGATCTTACTTTGCTCACCATTGTAATTGCATTGGCTTTTTTAGAAGTTGCAGCACACTGCTGGCTCATTATTATTTAAATGGTTCATTATTTTGGGGGGTGGGAGTGAAAATTCTACTTGGGGGATAGAATCTTTGGAAAGAATCTGCCCCACTGTGGATGAAAAGTGGATGAAAAACATGAATCTGCAGGCAGAAGGCAAAATTATAATTCTGTCATGAACAGCTCATTACTTGTTTTTTTAGGTGGGGCTTTGCTATTCAGGGATAATGTGGGTGGATACATTTATAAATTACTGACTTGTTTCAAGGGGAAATTTTAGTGTATGTCAGCAGGAAGCAGTAGATCATGATTTCCCAGAAAGTGCCTGTAGTTCCAGACTCAATAAATATGGCCCTAGGAAGTGAAAGAAGAAAGTTTGGTGGCCTTGCCAGTTTGCCCTTGAGCCAGTTGGTATTGTGCATTCACAGTAAAAATTCTCTATTCATGATCCAGTTGTCAAGTAGATAAGGATCCAGAGCGAGTAACTAAGATGAGGTGAGTTGCAGGTCAACTCTACTTCTCAGCTGGATTCTCTTGAGTACTTGATCCAGAACAGGCTAGAGCAGTGGTTCCCAAACTTGGCAACTTTAAGACTTGTGGACTTCAACTCCTAGAATTCTCCAGCTAGCTCTTCTGGCTGGAGAACTCTGGGAATTGAAGTCCACAAGTCTTAAAGTTGCCAAGTTTGGGAACCACTGGGCTAGAGCAGAGATGGGTAACTTTCCTTTGAAGCCTTTCTCAGCGGGTTGGGATTCTTGTGCATTCAAAATCATCACCGTGCTAACCACTAGCAGGACATTTAACACAAAACAAAATTAATGTAATTTACATTTAGAATTTGCCAATGAATGTTGACAATGCAATTTGGAATAAGAAATTCCATGAATAAAGAAAAACGAGTCAAAGAGCTAGAGGGTGAATAAGAAAATATCGCTGTGAATTATAGATGTAATCTTTCCCTGCCATTGCAGTTCTTGCTTAATGAAAATACATAGTCCACCAGAGAGTCGCCCCCTTATCCTTTAATTTTTCGGCAGGGGGAAGCCCAACCCTAAAAGCCCGGAAGTTGTACTAATTCGTCCTCTTTAGTTAGCCAGGTTTCCTGTCTCTTGTGTAGCAGGAGAACAAGTTAAAAAAAGAGTTGCTCAAAGAATCATGGACATAGAAGCACAAAATGATACAGCTACTCTTAGTAAGGATGGTAACTTGAAATGGCTGAGTAAATATCATTGTACTTTTCAAACAGACAGCTATTTAAAGGTACAATTGCTAAAACATGTTTGGGAGATATTTACACAAGTGAGATTTGAACAGCTTGATACAACGGTCAGATATGGGAGATTCCATTCTATACCACGTAATGGACGTATCTGCATATGTGGAGCAGCAGAGGTAGAAGACTTGGCTCACATACTATTTGATTGTTGTTTGTATGAGGGGGTGAGAGACAGATACCTTGGTTCATATATTAAACAAATGAGGAACCCCATATTAAAATAACAGACCTTATGTGTGGTCAGAATTTGAAAACAACATTTAATAGCCAAGGTGGCGCAGTGGTTAAATGCAGCACTGCAGGCTACTGCTAGATCAGCAGGTCAACGGTTCAAATCTCACCGGCTCAGGGTTGACTCAGCCTTCCATCCTTCCGAGGTGGGTAAAATGAGGACCCAGATTGTTGGGGGCAATATGCTGACTCTCTGTAAACCGCTTAGAGAGGCCTGAAAGGCCTATGAAGCGGTATATAAGTCTACTGCTATTGCTATTGCTATATGGCACAGTACTTGAATAAAATGGTTTGAGATCGGCAAATGTGGGACTAATTGGGGTAGATTGTAGGAGTGATACTGAAACATAATTTGATCTTATTTTACATACCTATATATCAAATTATTGTGTTTTATTCCAATTTCATTTTAAATTGTTTTTATAGGATTTTATTAATAATTTGTGTTTAGAACTCTGTATTTTGATATGGCCTATGGGCTAATCAATAAACTAAACTAAACTAAACTACATTTTATCTCTATAGTCTCTATATGATTTCCTAGTCATATAAATAGCAAACTGGAATATTTCTCATTGTGGAGTGGATTGGAGAGTCAGCTGCTATCTGCATTATTAGCATTATTAGGTGGTCCCTGTCTTGTTTGACAAATGATTTTTTTTGAAATTCAGAATTGCCAGAGTGATTTTTATTGGCGGACCATCTATGCTGAGGTCACTGAATTAGGACTGGAGGTGGATTTCATATCCTGTATGAAAACTTTGAGGCTGAGCCTACACTTTATTGGATTGTACTTTAGACTAGGGATGGACAACTTTACAGCTATTCAGATGTTGTTGGAGTTTACCTTCTATCATCTGTCTTCATTGGTCATGCTTAGAGTTCAACTGGGGAACCCCATATATTGACATCAGCAGTCTAAATATAATTTTCCTTACTGGGCAGGAAGGCACTGATTTAAAAGAAAATGATTTAGAACTTTTCTCTTATCATGGTTTGCTTATGTTTAGATTTAGGATTGCTTTTCCTGCTTGAGAAGGCAGAAGCCTATCAGATCAGTCAGCCCAACCATCAGGAAATGATGGTTTCAAATTGATCCTGGGGACTTTAAGAAAATTGGAGATGGTTTTTCTGAAATCTCTAGTATTATCTTGTTAATCACTGAACTGCAGAGATGATTTAAGTAACTGATCCAATAAAATGTAGAGACTCTTCCTTTTCAACGAAGTTTGGGCAGCCCCAAGACAAATAGAGGAAATTTTAGAGCAATTAACAAAAAATGCTACCAAGAGAACATTATGGAATCTGTAGCTACATCCTTGCTGTTACATCTTTTATCAAATGGTATGGGGTCTTCTATAGTCTGGTGTTGATGTAACTGGTTCCGTGGCAATGCCTTTCTTGGCACATCTGTGAGGCAATTAGAAGGATAGATTATTTCTAATTGTTGCTGTCTGGACCCCACAGTGTATTGATATAAGTCAGTCCTTGAAGGATCTCAGAGCTTTGTCTTGTCATGTTTTGTTGGCTGAGCAGAACCTATGGGGTAAGATTCAGCCAACCAGGTGCTCGTTTGGTCATTAGCACCCATGAAATGAATCTGTATGGTTAGTTATTAAAATAGTCAGTAAATAAGTTCTAAATCAAGTTATGATACAGACACATTATTAAGTGTTTGCCATCAATCACCAGTCTAAGCATGAAATCATTGCCAATTGTTAGCCTCTCTCTACAGAGTGAAGTGGATGTACTGTAAGTCTAATTCAGTTCCTGATGATTACATGGACACATTCTCACAACTTTCCTGGCAACCCTACATAAGTGGTCTGTCTTCTATTAAGCTGTTACCCAGACTCACTTATGCTTAGCTTTTGAGTCCAAAGTGATCACCAAAATGTTAACCTTGCTGAGACAAAAATGTTCTGGAACTCAGAAACTCCGCTCCACCCAAGTATTTGAACAGGTCCAGTCTTGCTTAGCATTTGAGGACCAGATGGCTGTCACCTAACTGGGAGCATGGTGGAAGCCTGAGTACAGTAGCAAACGGTTTTAAACCAGTAAAGTTAGTTATTAGTAGCAGGGATCCATAGTACATGTGAATTCCATATTTGCCAGTTTCTTTTCATGGCTGGAATTTAAAAATGAAAAAAAGAAGAAATGGATGTAAAAGAAAAGGAGCATGTCCTCCAAACAACTGCTGAGAGTCAAAAATCCTTGATGACTTACTTCCAGTCCTTCAGACTTTGACCTTCTGGTGACTTCTTTGTACAGATAGAGGGATTCCACTCTGGGGGCATCACTCAGAGTGGGGGTACAACCTGCACCACTAGGCTCTTTGATGCTGTGCCTTTTATCATACCCCAAGTTTCAAGACCACATTTTTGTCTGTTTTGCAACAGGGTTGGTAGGAAGCTGATTTCCCCATGACTTACCCAGAAAGTCCATGTTTCTAACGTTTGAGGCAAAATGATTTGTATCATGGAGATCAATTTTTAACTGCAGATGCTGAATGACTATAAAGTTATTGAAAACATTTTAACTAGTAAAGGTTAATGTAAAAACATTACTGATTGTTTTTACTAAATGTTTGATTTTGAATATGACTTTACTAGGGAACTTGAGCACTGTGATGGGACACAAATTTAACCAATAAAGATACAAAATTAGGCTATTGAACTAACTCTTTCTATTTATACCCATTGCCTCAGGAAATTATCTGAAGCAAAGCACTTTTTATGGATTGGAGCGAGGAGCTGTAGGGTGGAGGGCTGAACAAGTAGCCTCTCTTCTCTCAGCTCTAAGAAAGTTGTTATTGTATAGGTCACATTTCTGTATGTATCTAATTAACACTGAACTGTTCCATATATCTAGAAGGGCATGAAAACACACACAAAAAGAGCAACATAGCAATGTCTTTCTCCCTAAATGTACAAACTTGCATAATGATCATGTTTGTGCGAGAGTAGCCAGAGTTTCTGATTTCTCTGCTTCTAAAAATATCCATTGCATTAAATTCCAAAGGTCAGCCTTGGTCTCATTTGGAATGTTGCAAGCCAAAGACTCTCCAGTGATACCCAAGGAGCAGGATGGAGGATAACTTCAGCCATTAAACCACCATCCAGGGCACGTTCATATTGCAAAGCTACAAATGGAAAATGTATGTGCAGAAAGCAGTGTTTTTACAGGCATTGTCCGTATGCTGCAAATCTCTCTTGGCTGAAGCTCCTTGACTGTATATGCTCAACGCCCTTCCGATCTTTAATAATCTGAAATGTGTGAAACAGCATTAAGACCAGAGCAAGAGCAACAATTTTGCAGCTTTCAGAGTGTTGAAACACAATTTTATCAATCAAATGGTAGTTTGGATTTAAATCACAGCTACCTTTTAGTGTACAGTATTCAACCAAGGAATTGTTTCATACTAGACAGACCTTTTGCATGTCCATTTCTGATTATCCAAAGTTTTCTAGGCAAAGAAAATCAGAAACCCTTGTTGCTGTATACAAAATATTGTCTATTCCATTTTGCCCTCTAGGAGTGCACTGAAATGCCGCATTTTAGATGATATTGCCCCCTAGTGGCCACCTCAGGCAATAGCTCCCCCATTGCTATATTGCAGCCAGTGGGAACCAGCCAGTGCCTCTAAGTAAATTCCAAGACCAGAGTGACTGAAATGTCTGATTATAACACTACAAGGAAGGGGGGGAAGGGTTGGATGGAGAGGACTGAGATATCTCTATATCAAAAAGGTGCAGTGGAGAAATTTCAATGAAGAAGGGACCTTGGAAGTCTTCTAGTCAAATCCCCTGCTCAAGCTGGAGACCCTATACAATTTGAGCAAGCGCTGTCTCTTCATAAAAACCTCCAGTGACGAAGCACCCACAATTTCTGAAGGCAAGCAGTTCCACTGGTTGTCCTCACTGTTAGGAAGTTTCTCCTTAATTCCAGGTTGCTTCTCTCCTTGATTAGTTTCCATCCATTGTTTTTTGTCCTGCCTTCCGGTGCTTTGGTAAACAAGTTGACCCTTCCTCTTGTGTTCAGCCCCTCAAATACTGGGATACTGCCAGCATGTCACCCCTACTCCTTTTTTTCTCTAGACTAGCCAAATCCAAATCCTGCAACCGTTCTTCATATTGTTTTAGTCTTCAGACTTTTAACCATCCTTGTTGCTCTTCTCTGCACTTTTTCCAGTCTCAACATCTTTTTTTGTAATATGGTGACCAAAACTGGTGCTGTATTCCAGGTGTGGTCTTCATGTGATTTTGGTTCTATGCCTGTTTATACAACCAAGGATTGTATTAGCCTTTTTGTCTGCTGCTGCACACTGCTGACTCATGTTTAAGTGTCCACTGAGACTCCAAGGTCCTTCTCACAGTTTCTGTTTTTTAATCAGGTTTCGCCTAATCTGTACTTGTATCTTTGGTTTTTCCTGCCTAAGTGTAAAACCTTGCTTTTCTCCACATTAAATTTCATTTTGTTGGTTAAGTCTGTCGAGATCTTTTTGGATCCTGAGCTTGTCTTCTGCAGTGTTGGCTATTCCATGAAAACAGAATTAAAATGCTTAAGATAGAAAGCTGTTGTGCGTATATTGCTGTAGATTTCTTGATGCATGCTTGTTGTTAATACAGAACTGTTGGGACATCCTAATGCTCTGGCAGGGAGGTAGTGAACTTAATGAATGGGGACACAGAACTTCAAGAAAAGCCATTTCTGGTGATTGAACAGACTGACCAGTAGGCCAATTTGTCTTAATGGGTTCATGAGAAGCTAATTTTTAAATTATTTTAAACAAGTAATTTTTAGAGCCGAGGTGGCGCAGTGGTTAAATGCAGCACTGCAGGCTACTTCAGCTGACTGCAGTTGTGCAGTTCGGCTGTTCAAATCTCACCGGCTCAGGGTTGACTCAGCCTTCCATCCTTCCGAGGTGGGTAAAATGAGGATCTGGATTGTTGTTGGGGGCAATATGCTGACTCTGTAAACCGCTTAGAGAGGGCTGAAAGCCCTATGAAGCAGTATATAAGTCTAACTGCTATTGCTATTGCTATTAATAATTAATACTATTCATGCAAGATTCTATATTTCATGCGTATAGAAAAAAAATCAGTGTACATGGGCAATGAGCATAGAGAAACACAAAGTGGGGAAGTGCCTATGGCGCCAACTCCTAATGTTGCCATAGTGAGAGAAGGGGTCGATACTCATGAATCAATTACGGCATTTTTAGGAAACCTGACATGGAGATTCTCACTCATCTAAGTCATGGTTGTCCCAAAGGTGCTGTTTAAAAGGATTTTCTTAGTTCTTCTTCAGCAGAACTGAAGAAGCTTCTTGGATGAGAAGGGGAAAAAAACCCAAGAAAATCCAGCTGTTTTCTGAATAAGTGTTAAGTCCCTTTGTTTTCTGAACAAAGGGAATTACACTTGGGGATTTTTGTAATCCCAAAGTGTAATTCCCAAACACTTTGGGTTTACAAAGTGGGGATTGTGGATCTTGTGTCCTCTCTGCCATTACTGATTTCAAGCGGAGAATAGAAGAAACGATGCAGGTATACAATGTATGCATAGGTGTACAAATGATACAGGTACAGAATTAATATTTTGCTGACTATTTTTAAAGAGATATTTCTCCCATGCCAGCATGGTGGGATGCAAGACCAACAGACTCAGCGTTGATTTTTGATTTGTTGATTTTCTGAAACAAAATAAGATCTCATAGAAGCCCAGGTGTTTTATTATTCCAAAACCAGTACCTGGAGTTCTTGGGGTTTAATAGACCATAACTTTACTAAGCAATTTTTCAACGTTTTATGCTATGGCTTCCTGGAATCATGTTTCTTTAGAACATTGTGGTACAAGTTTTATTACCTATTGCACAATGTTTTCATCCTATCATTTTCTAAAAGGCAGCATGTGTTCCTTGTTCTGCTGAAAAGAGTTCTATAGCAAATGTGCTGTGTCTTATTGATCATCCAGTGATTAACTTCCCAATTCTGGGGGCAAGAAAATACACTGTGCTGTCTGGGCTTGTCAGAGTTTTGGTTAGGATTCTGCGTTTTCTGAGATCGGAATTGTTCCTCTCCTTAAAAAATCCCTCATCCACTTGACTGATGCCACATTGCATGAAGCATGCTATTACAAATCTGTATCAACATCATCAAAGGTTTAGCTATACGGTGCAACAAAAACATTCGACAATAGTAAGATTCTTAGCAGAAATCTGCTTTTATAGTATATGGAAATAAAGAATCTGAATGAATACAACTTACTTCCCATTCACCAGCATTTTAATCATTTTACCAACCACGGTTTCCAGTTCATTCAGCAACAAAAGTCTATTACTATTTTATTACTGTTTTCATATTTCACTGCCTTTAGAATGAGATAACGGGCCCAAGAGTTCTTTCCATTGTATCAATTCATATTCGCTTATGTGGGGGATTCATGTTAATGCACTGAGTATAAAGAGAATTGGGAAAAATCATACACTGCAGGAAAAGCACTGAATTCTCTCCCCACCCCCACCCTGCAAGTGTTTCTCTGCAGCAGCCTATCTCATAAGGCCTTTACAATTTGACACTGAAAAGCAAACCAGTGGTGGCTGATGATGACAGAGACATCTGCACACAAAAGTGAACATTTGTTTAAATTAGCCAGCAAAAGGTAGAATTTAAACCCCCTAAAGAGCTAAAATGGTTAACTGAAGAGTGTGAGTTTGTTTTCAAACATGCGATTTGATGAGTCTGGATAGAGAGCTGAATCTGTCTGTGGTTAGCAGGCGGCCACGTGTAAACAGTTTCCAGATGGCAATTGAGAAGAAGATGCTAGCATCCTGCCCTTTACTTTCCTACTCTCCCAGGAACCCACCAATCAGCTCTTTGGCAGGATGCAAGGAGGTGCTGTCAGGCTGCGCCAGTGCTTTTTGGGCTGGCCCTGGCCATTTGGCCACAGGGCACAACCATGATAGTACTATAGCTGGGTAGAGTATTTACTTACTTATTTATATTTTACATTTCTGAACCGTTCACCTCCCTCAAAGAGGGAATAGCCAGAGGTATTATCATGCAGTACAAACATACCCTCTTTTTCCACACAATGGGCTAGGGAAGGCCGTGTCACACATGTTTTTTATGTCTACATAGATGCTTACACACAAATCCTGGGAACCTTAGAGAAGAATTAGTTTCGCAGCCAGGGTGTGAAGAATAGAGAACTGATGATGAAGCATCGGCTGGATAGGTTTATGGCTGCTCCCACATCATTTGGGGATTTTTCTCAAGACCATGATCTAACAATGCTAAACTTGAAGGGGATGACATTGGAAAACTGGCTCTGGAGTTTGTAGGGCTTTCTATGAAGTTAGTAAACATGGAACAAAATAAGAGAGAGAGTTAGAGTTGCTATGCAGCTGTTTGGGAACCCTGGCTCTGGCTGCAGTCTTTTGCTCACACACTTACGTAAGGCACAAAAACTTGAAGATGTCTGTTTCAGAACCAGTTTGGCTCCACATGAAAAAAAAACAACTAAGTTCACAAAGCAGAGGCTTTTCTGCCTGTCAAACATCCACAGTTTAATAATGTTGTCCTGCTTTCCATAGGTTATGCTGTTTGCAAATAAACTTGCAAACATACCAGAAGAAAAATGCACAGATGCAGTTCACATCTTAAAGAATGGAAGGAATAACTTCTCTGTTCTGAGAAAGAACACAAATTATAAACTCAGCACTCACTTTTCAAATATCCAGAGATGTGTGGCTGACTTTTCCCAAAATATATCTTAGAAAATAAGTGCCATTTCCTGTCTTCATAAGCTCTGTAACAGAATAAAATGCCCTCTCTTATGCAAGAACCAAAGCCTGCATTAGGGGGGCAGAATATTCTAAGCAACATCGTTGCTTAGAATCATGTACCATTTTGTCACTTTAAGCCCAAGTTGTCTAGGGCAGCTTTCACACTAGAAAGGGGAAGGGAAAAGATGAAAGAAATGATTAAAGAATCTTCAAACTCTGAACTAGCCACTCTCCCCATCTTATCCCTGAGACCACAAACCAGATTGAGCTTCCTTCTTCCCCTAAGACAAGAGCCATCACTTCACTGAGCGTCTTCAGCCTAAAGCTCCTTCAGGGCTTTGCTATATTTTTGTCTTTCCTCTCAGGAAAGTTGCTGTCATAGACCTGGGAGCAACGAAGGGTCAAGTTGTGGTCTAGTAGTGAAGGCACCAAACTATAAACCAGGAGACCAGTGGTGTGATTCAACCAGTCCGACAACCGGTTCACTGAGTGCGTACTTTGCTAAAGGACTTGCCTTCTACTGCAGCTGAGGCGCACCAAAACAGCAGAGGAATGGGAATCAGCTCTGCCGCGCCTATCAACCGGGCTAAAAAACAAGGAAATATAGGTGAGTATAGCCCAGGGATGGTGGGTGGGACCAGGCCCATTTGAAGGTTGGAGCGAACCGGTTCTCTCGCAGCTGATCTTCACAGCTACTGGTTCCCCCGAACCGTAGAATCCCACCCCTGCAGGAGACTCCGAGTTCTAATCCCTCTTTAGGCATGAAAACTGGCTGGGTAATTTAGGCCACTCTTTCTCAGCCTCACACCCCCCCCCCACAAGGTTGTTGTGGGGAGGTGTATTAGGTATGTTCAGTCCCTTGAGTTACTTATAAAAATAAGGGGGATCATTTTTTTTAAAAGTCTCAACAGTGAGAAAAGTTTTCAGCTGAGCTGGCTTCACAGCATTTTTACAAGACATTTCTTAAAAGATCTTAATTCTCAATGCCTTCCCACCTTCTGCCTTTGAGGACAGACCAAACCTAGATCAGCTACAATTGTCTCCACCACTCATGATCCTGGGAATGATGAACTGCAGCCACTAGTGGCAAAGGGTCTGTTGTGTGGCAGAAATGGGAAGGGTTTCTTCCAGAAGTGACACACACACACACACACACATACTCTCCAAGCCGTGCTCTAAAAAAAATCAATACATGTGAGGGAAAGATTTGTTAATCAGTCTTCTTTTGGACCCTCAAAACAGAGGACTGTAACATACAGTAGAGCACAAACTGAAGTAATGAAAGATGGTAGCTACTTTTTCTTGGATTCAGTTCAACCCCACCAATCTTTTAACTTCCCAATATACAGGAGCTGCAAGTTCTCTGGCTTTCTCTGCTCCGGATGACAGAACCTCTTCCAGGTAAGATTTGTCTTCTTTTAATCTCTTAAACTCATTCCTAACGGGTGCAAGTTTTTCGATGACCGCTTCAGCCACCATTGCCTTGTAATGGGCCGTATCCAGGCCAATGCTCTGCTGTACCACTTCCTCTGTGCTGAGTCCTGTTGCAGCAGAGTGAATAGCCACAAGATTGGAGACTCCCAGGCGGTGTTCGGGATCATAGGTCACTTCAGAGGTAAAGTCTGTGACAGCCTTGCGAAATTTCAGCTTGATCTCCTCAGGACTATCGGTGATGCACACCGTGGCTAATTTATGAGGGTCTGATTTTGACATCTTCGATGTGGGATCTCTGAGGGACTTCACTTTTTTGGATGAGGCTATAATCAAAAGCAAAGAGGAAATTACAACCTGTACATAATATAGGAAAAGAGCCATGTTAGTCTAGTATAGCCCAAAATCAGAAAGAGTCTGGCAGCATCTTTTTAAAATTCACCAATTTTTATTTTAAATTTTGTGAGCTGCAAGTCACTTCATCAGATGCAGAGTGATTTGATGGACATGCGATGCAGAGTATCAAACTACCCTCTAGATCTGACAGGCAGCCTTTCATATAGCTTTTGTGGCCTTACACATATTTTCCCAGTTGGAATGATGACATATGTTTGTTTCAGACTGCCAAAAAGCTTCATTGTTGAATTTTCTTTTCTTTGATAGTTGCCCAACCTCCTCCTCCCATCCAAAACATATTGATATTATTCAACCAGTGCCTCGTTGTGCTTTTCACTATTCTTATTACTCACTTAGAAGGGCTTTGGGTACTGGAAAGAACTCCCCATACTTCTTATTGAAGTGGCGGGCTGTATCTTGAGTCAGCTCCAAGTGGAGGATTTGATCTTCTCCAACAGGAACATGTGTTGACCTTTCAAATGAAAAAGGAAACTCTGCCATCTTATCTGCTTATTTCAAACTCCTTCAGAAAACTGAAGAATGAGTGCTAAATAGAGCAATTAGATTTGCTGGTCATTTACGGAAGCTGGAGCAGAAGGAAATTTTATTCTCCTTCCAAGCGTTCAGCAGTATGTTCTCCATAAGATCTGCTACAGAGCAATTAGCACTTCTTAAGGTGGAGGGCAGGGTATCTGTTCCACGGTTGATACCATTTTGTTGGAGGGAGTTAGATGCTCTCAGTAACCCAGCTGTGCCTTTTCTCTGCCACATTATATTACATTCCATCTGCAAATAGGGAAACTGTCATTCTTACTTGTAGAGAAGAATATCTGCCGCTTGAAGGACAGGATAGGTGAAGAGCCCAACAGTTCCTCCACTTGTCTGACTGGCCTTTTTAAGCTAGTGGTAGAAAAATATATAACATTGATTAATCTCTTTATTATTTGAATAAAGTAGTCAAAATTAGGCTAGGTTGTTTTTCCATAAACCTAGAAATTGCTTGCTTGCTTGCTTGCTTGCTTATTTATTTATTTATTTATTTATAGAGAATCAGAAAGTCACTTAAGCAAATTCTTTAAAGGAGCAGCCTACAAAAAGTGCAATTAAAAAAACCTGAAAAATAGAGGATTCAAATATTTAGTGATCTCAGCGATATCATCAAGCTTTCCCACTTCTTCTTTATGTTTATGCACAGTCAGAAGAATGGGCTATTGAGGTGATGGAGAAGAACTTTCCTAGATAGCTCACCTCTGTCTTCTCAATGGAATCTTACCTTCCACTGGGGAAAATGTTCCAGACGTGGGATGCCTATCAAACACCCTAAGACCCAGCTAAGCTGAGAGTGTTCAGGCACCTGAAATAAATGAAATATGAAAATAAGTACATTGTGTTTTTAATAAAAACTCAGCACCAATTGGAAGATATCCTTCCAAATAAAGGCAAGGATTGTTTGTGTGTATATGTGTGTGTGTGTATGTTTGTTTATTTAATGTATTGGGTTATTTTAGCTCCCAAAAATATATTCTAGGTTCAACTTGCTGACTTGGCCTACTTGTATATCACACCAAAATTAGTAAAAATACTTTTTCACTTTAAATAACGTATTTTTTGCACTATAAGACGCACTTATAGAGTGAATATTGCAGTGGGGGTAGGGGGGTTAGTGCAGTGTCGTCGAATGGAGCACGAATCGCAGCCATCAAATGGAGGCGATCAGCGGCCATCCCCACACCTAGAACAGCTGATTGGCAGTATTCCAGGAGGCCGATCCAACTGCCAATCAGCTGCAGCGAAGGCTCCAGTGTTCCCCAACGGCGGCAGCAGCTCAGTTCAATTGACCAGTGGTGGGTACAATGGAACGGAGCCCTGATGAGCCACTAGTTTTGAGACTGTTTCTTGATTATTTGTCTTCCAGGAGAAATAACCCTAGCTTTTTTCTTTGATGGTCAACGTTATTTGACCAATGTCTTTCCTTTATCTTTGGATTCTGACTGTAAATTCTTATATATGCTGGTACGTTTTGTTTTCTGTGGGTTACTGTTAATCTAATCTTCCTTGGATAGTTTTCTAAGAAACTACATTTTTAAAATAAACTGATTGTTGTATTAATGTTGAATGATTTCACATATGTATCCCTCTGGCAGCTTTTCCAGATTTTTCCCTTTTTAACTCAGCCAATGAGATTCAGAGCCAAATAGCAGTTCCAGATCACTCTGATCCAAACTACCAAAAAATCTATGGATAATAGAAACAATGAAACAGTTAAATCAAAGCTCTGATTATTGGCAATACATTGCCAGACTTTATTCAAAAGACAGTTATTAATGGCCAGAAAAATAGTATTAGCTTGTGGCAGCAAATTAAAGCAAAATTCTTCCGCTCTGTTTTTGGAAAGTGACACTCTTCAGCTGGAGAACCACATTTGTGTCAATTTGAATCTGCAATCAAAAGCAGGAGCTCAAACAGTAGCTCTGTGGAACTGAGTGCGGAATCTGTCATTCTGTGTTCAAGAGCATTTTTGGTTCTGTCTTATGTCAGTACAGAACTGTTAATTCTGAAAAACAAAAAAAAATCTGGCACATTAATTCTAAGAAAAAGAACCATTTCATTCCTTGTAAAAACCATTGAAAGAGCAAAGAATATTAATATCAAATAAAGAAGATGCTATCTGACTTAAACATATACTCTACTAAACATATTTTAGCCAGGTTGTTATTAGAATGTTTTTGTTAAATGTTTTGCCTCCCACTGGTTCTTTTCTCTCTTCTCTTATGCAACAGTGTTAATTTGAAATCAAATATTCCGAAAGGTTCTCTTCTGATATATTCTAGTTCTTTTTTTATGTTTGCCATTTCTCTTGGGAGAATCTTAATTCTTTTAACTATTGCAGCTGGTCTTGGGTTTTTGTTTTGTTTTGATGAAGCTGTTGGAATGCCACATTAGGGACAAGGCTTATTACTGCTGGAACTATCTTTGCTTTCTTTTGCCAAAGTCATTCTGCTTCTTTTTGCAAATCTTCATTTTTTTAGATTTTCTCCAGTTCTTTCTCTTCTATTATGCTGCCTCCCAGTACTGTCACATCCACTCTCCAAACTTTTTTTTGTCTTTCTTCTTCATTAAATAAACATTAGGACCCGTTAAAATTTCAATATGTCCCAAATGAAAAAAGCTTTTCATAGAGAGAGAGAGTTTGGAAAACTTTTTCATGCAAGATGCCTATTTTTCATACACGCTTCTGCCTTGACTTGCCAAATTGCATACCTTTGGGCATTTCAAATGTGGCACTGAAAAGAAAGCACTGGGAGCCTTGCGTTTGTAGTGGCAATAAATGGAACACCAGATCAGCAGGTTCTGTGGCCACTTGGGTCAGCCTCCTGCTGGTAAGGACAAACTAAAGCCAGAACAATAAATTCAGGTACCCCAATGCAGGTATTTTGCAAATTATTTCACTGGCACAAAACATTCATGTTCATTCTGTACCTATTTACTTAGGGCAGAACCCTACCATTAAATCAATGTTAATAAGGATCATCTGCTTTGAGGGAGGGAAGGGGCAGAAAATAAGCAAATGAAAATATTACTGTGTTACTTAAATGCAAGATTGCAATCGAGAAGCATGCTCGCAGTCTTCAGTATAATTGGTTATGTTCCACACTGTGTTGCACTTAGCTTCTGTTCATACATTGCATTAAATCATGTAGTTTATTTGGTTCTGGCTTATCGTATTATATAATTAGTGGTTTATGGCTCCATGTGTTATATAAACTGAATCCCCCTGCAACCTATTCAACAAATCTTGTAGCAATCACGAATTAGCAAAGAATGTGTTTCACTTTTAAGCTTCCCACCCTCCGCGTGTCTGTTCTCTTCACACGCTCGAGGTTCTCATTCCTCGAACTCTGCCTGAATGGTGCAGAACCTTCTCTTTAAAAATGTTACTCCAGAGTTCATAAACAATGCAAAATTATTTTAAATTCTCCCTCCTGCCTTTGCTGCTGTTATTGTCAGCACCAATTATTTTCTCTCCAGTTCCCAGAGATGCTGATGCTATGCTAAAGCTACAACCATCAGACACTTCCTATTCCTTCTTTGGACCATTGCAATTTAACACCAGAATGGAACTCCTTCCTCTTCCTTACAGAAACTCTTCCTCCACACTGCGGTGCAAGTACTCAAACCATAAAAACTCAGCTTCATAATACATTTTTTCTTCTATTCTCACTTCCCCATTTAATTCTGTAATGTACACCAGGGCTATAAAGGAAACAAGATGAAGATTCTGAGGCATAGCCACTTGCTCTTTCATTCCAAAGATTGTAACTGGCCAAAATGTTTATCCTTTGTAAGTGAGCCCAGAAGCAGCTCTTCTAAAAGGCTGATAATCTTTCCTGTCCATTGTCCATCTGTACTATTCAAAATAAGCTTTGAATATTGGTGTAGATATGTGGGCAACAGCATAAAGACACACACACACACACACACACACACACACACACACACACACACACACAGAGTATGTTCTAGAAAAACCATGCAGAAACCTCCAGAGGAAGAGGCTGACCTGGGACTGCTGGAAAAGGAAGCATCTTTGTGGGTTTATACCGCAGGCCAGGAGAACAGCAGTGATGTCTAGGATGCTTTCACGTAAAACAGCCGGCTCTCTTGGTATGGTGAGGGAGTGGAGGTCCACAATGCTGTATAATACAGAACTACATTCTTCCTGTAGCTTCACCCAGCTTGTGATGACTCCAAAATAATTCCCCAGGTGAGGAATCCCGGTTGGCTGAATTCCTGAGAATATTCTTTTCAGACCTTTGTTCTGTAAGAAAACCATAACCATAGGTTTAGATATAAGTAAATTATCACGGACAACTCACATATAGTTCATGCAGGTATGCTCTTCTTCCCACAAAGCTCAGATGAATCCAACAAGTTTGGGAAGCAGCACAACTAAGGTCACAATGGCTGCCCATTAAATACCACTTTATACTAAAAGGTTGTATAGAGTCCTGATGGCGCAGTGGTTGGAATGCAGTATTGCAGTCTTCTAACTTTGCCCACTGCCAGGAGTTTAGTTCTGATGGGGTTCAAGCCTTCCATATTTCCGATGTTGGTAAAATGAGGACCCAGATTGTTGGGGGCAATATGCTAACTCTGTAAACCACTCAGAGAGGGCTGTAAAGCACTATGAAGCAGTATATAAATCTAAGTGCTATTGCTATTGCTATAGTATTTTTTATGCTACTCTCACAAACAGCTTCAATCTAAGCTTTTCCAGCAAAATAAACAAAATTCATACAATAATTAATCCAAATATTATCTAGTCACTGCTTTCATTTTGATCTGAAAGAAAGGTGATGGAAGAGCAAATCTACGATTTTTCCCTATTCAGTATCTTTACATTAAGTCGCCTAATTCTAGAGGCAATTTTTCTTTTATTGTTCTGTGTATTATGAAAGACAATAACACTGCGGTATAAAGTAACAATGGGCACATAGCTTATAAGAGAAAATGAAAATGAAGTTACTGTATGTACTAGTGCACTGTATTTTTCTTTAGTGACAGAATGGAGTGAAAAATAGATGAGACTGGGAACAAAATCCCAAGCTCCCATTGCACAATACATAGTCACACATTCTTTACTGTAGCATCATCCTATCAACTTCTAGTTATTCAATTTCTTTTTCCTAACCGTCTCATTCTCTGGTTACCTGGATGTCTTTTATGCATTACCCATCCACTGATTTGAGAGAAAAGCATGCTTGTGGATACAAAATGGAAAGCCTAAAATAGGATTGTCTAAACAGAACTGGATTATTCAGCAAGCTTCGAAAAAGAACCTGGGCTGTAACATGGGTATTAGGCTATTTAAGGAATCGGTTGAAATCATCAATCATCAGTAAAGGTCTGACAGTTCCATCTCTCAAGAGTAAAGCTACTTCCTGGGTGGTCGCTTTAACTTTACCTTCCATATTAAATGATGAAGCAAATTTCACATTCACATTAAATGATCACTTCTGCTGAAAAAGTTATTTAATGCTGAAAAATACACAGGGAAGACTAGAAATGCACTATAAGCTAAAAAAAGGCCCTT